>NC_056728.1:1613838625-1613963094 GCF_019279795.1 Protopterus annectens
AAACTTTTTTGGCCTCCAAAAAGGAGCTGTAATGGAGACCATAGTACCCAAATTCTAAATGCTCACCCCGCAAACAGTCCTACACATTCTTTTGGACCACTGTTTCATGTTGACTTTACATCTGAAGGATGCTTATCACATTCCAGTTGGCTCCCAACTTCTGTTATAACAAGAACACTTGTCTCTCCACCTAATTAACTGAATTAACTACTGAAAACTTCAACAAGGTGTCTATTTCTCCCATAGAGAGGGTATAAGAGATGGTGTCATGGATCTGATAGCTAAAGTGATTTTATCTGGACTAATTCTTTGTACTGTGTTTCTTTTATAGGTCACAGACAGCACCACAGTCCTGTGGTACATTAAACATACTAGGAGGTGCAAGGTCATACTCTCTTTACTAGCTGGTATTGATGGCCTGGAAACTGGCTGTACAGCATTCACTGACTTTTCAGACCTTGTATATTCCATCAGAATAAACTTAGTGGCAGATAAACTAAGCAAATCCTGTATGGGCCTTCAGGAGAAGAAACTCAGGACAGAGGTCTGCCTGGATTTGGTCCAGATGTGGGGAACACTTCAGATAGTTTGCTTCCTTTCAAAACAGTCAGTTGGAAAAATTGTATTTGTGACATTCTTGCAGCCCTGCTTGGAGGACAAAAACATTTTTGGTCCCTTGGATGGGAGTGTTCCTTTATGCTTGTCTCTTTCTTTCCACTGATACCAAAGATACTTCTGAAGATTCAAAACATTTACCAAAGACCATTGTGGTGATGTCCTTTTGACCCAGGCAAAGTTGGGTCTTCTTTTTAATAGAATTGGCCAAGGGCAATTACCACAAGCTTCCTCACACTCTGGATCTGCTCACACAGTGTCTGGAGTGACTGATGCACTCCAACTTAGAGCAATTGCTATTGACAGCCTTGATATTCTATCTTGATTCCTTTTACACACTTTTTCATGAGGATGTGTAGCAGGTATAAATAAGGCAAGAAAACCTGCAATTAGAAAAATATGTTTACATGAATAAGAAGTTTTCTAGGTGGTGCCTAACCAATATTGGAGGGCCTGGTATGGCATATACCCCTCTGGTTTTGAAATATTTGTGCAAGCTACTCAATAGAGGCTTATCTTTTGGCATTTGCCAAGGTGCATTTTGTGGCTGTTTCAGCTTTTCTGTCCATGGATCTCCCTCTTTTGTCTCTTTTTCTGGTTAAACAGTGTATGAAAAGAGTGTTGTACTTGAGACCCTCTCTAAAGGCTCCTTGGGATCTCATGTTTGTTCTTGAAAAATTGACCTTGTCTCCTTTTGAACCTGCCTTTCAGGCTGTTTTGCTTAAGTTTTTATTATTGCTCTGATATCTGCAAGGCTGCAGGCGGTAATGGTGGGCCAGCCTTATCGCATTTTCCACAAGGACAGGGCTGTTTTGTACAGTATTCTTCTTTGTTACCAAAAATTGTTTCTGAATTTACCCTGAATCTAGCCATCAATCTCCCAGCTTTTCTTTCTGGAGTCATACATGGTGGATTCTGCGTATCTTGGGTATGCACAGGCAGCTCAGTTATTACCTTGACTGAACTTGGCCCTTCAGGAAGGCTGAACAGCTGTTTATTTCCTATTTTGGGGCTAGGAATGGTCATCCTGTCTATAAGCAAATGATTCCTTGTTGGTTGTTCTCTACTATTGCCTTTTGTTACTTCCACCATGATAAATCTGTTCCAGGCAGGGTAAGGTTAAGGGGCATTCCAGCTGACATTGTGGTTAAGGTCGGTCTTTGTGTCTCATGCACAAGGTACACGGTTTAGTCCTGACATCTAGCCCATGGCTGAACGGAGTTTATATGTTCTCCCTTTGCCTTCACGGTGCTCCTCCGAAGTCCCAAAAACATGCTGAGTGTTTCCACCTCAAATTCATCAAAGCACAGAGACTAAATGGTACCCTGTATGTTGTTAGATTTGTATAGCCCAACTGCTTTGGGCATCTATTGTGGTGCATAAAGCATGGATCACAGACGGAGTGCAGTGTCAGGGCTAGCCACTTGATTATGTAATAATTGGCTCTAGGGAATTTAGTCGCGTTGACTAATGTCACCAAAAATGGGAGTGGTTATTTGTCAGTGAAATAAGTGGATTGAGGACCTCTATTTCTTTGACCTATGCCAGGGACCCATGCTAATGATGAGAGGGGTGTATGTTTCCCTGTTGGCAACCGTGTGCCCACTGTAAAGCCCAGCAGCCTTGCGTCAGTATGCTACTGGCTGGCCGGTGTCTAATTGCCCAGCTTAAGTTACCTGCGATGTCTCTGTTGAGCTAAAGCTGGATGTAAGAAACCGTCCACTTGCCAAACATGAACAAAGAATTGCTGCACTCAAGTTCACTAACAGGACACAACTTGGAGGTTTATGACATAATATTAGGTAGGTGGCTGAGCATCCTTTGTATCTACAAAGCAAGGTGAAAGGGCAGTGCAGCAAAGAAACGTGACTTAGGATCCCGTGTCTATTGCTCAAGAGGGCATACTTGAAATGGTGCGGGAATTGTGGTGAAGAAGAGCACTTTGAAGGCAGTGAGGGATGTCATCAGAATTAGTGATATCCTTGTTGTAATCAGACTGGATTGTAAGGATAGGGCACAATTCGTATTCTCAGCCTTTGCATTGTAGTAGGGTTGTGATAGTGAAGAAACAGTGAATTTAGACGGCATTTGTAGGGCCTGCTAGGTAAAGCAGGCCGGTAGGTATTGATGTTGATAATGGGTAACTTGAATGCACATTAGGACAGATAGAACAAGAGATATGAGTACTGCAAGGGTCCACATGAGTGAGGCAACAGGAATAAAGAAGGAGAGACCTTTCTAGACTTCAGTATGGCCAGTGGCTTGATGGTGGCCAGCACATGGTTCAGCAGTAGAAGTAGTCATAAAATCACTTAAAAAAGTGACCAACTTAGGTAGGATTTCTCCTAGTAAGGAAAGGGCATTAGGGTAGAATCAGTGATTGTAAAGTCATCCCCAGTGAAGCAATTGGTCCACAGCATAAACAACTGGTTGCCACAGTCAGCTGCATGCATTGGTCAGAGAAAGCTCTAATAAGGTCAACAGAGACAAGGCTGAAGACCTGGATGTTGACTGGAGGGAAAGCACAAGAGTTCAAGGAATTACTCAGGGCTCTAGCACCTCAGGAAGATCATCAAATAGATGGAGTTGAAGAAGAATGGCAGCACCTCAAAGTAGCATTTGTAAAGACTGTAAAATAGATATGCAGCCAAGCCAGGTATGGAAATAACGTACAAAAGGAAAATGGGTGGTGGGAAGCAGAAGTCCAAAAAGTCATTAGTAGAAAGGAGGAATGCAAGAAAAAGTGAGAGATAAAAAAGATAGACCAGACTAAGAAAGAGTATTATTTGGATAACAAGAAGGCTAACAGAAGTGTTGGCACTAGTAAAGAACAAGTCACTGGAGGCTCTCTACTGGCTACTGGAAAGTGACTCAATAGATGGCTGAAAGAAGCTCTGGTTGCAAGGCAAAGACAGAAGGATGAGGAAGATGGTCAGACACCCTTCATAAGAGATGCCCGCAGCAACCTGCTCACCAGTCCACAGGACATCAAAACCAGACAGGAGTACTTCCAGCAGCTTCTGAGTGAAAAATACATCACAGAAGCTGTAGTGCCCCAGGTGCAGCCTATGATGAAAGAAGAGCCCACCCTAGAAGTAAGAACAGCAGTAAGGAAAATGAAGTCAGGAAAAGCAGCAGGCTCAGATGAGGTCACCGCAGATATGATCAAATGTTGGGTGAAATCAAGAAGAAATGGCTCCTTAGGGTACTTATAGCAGCAGTATGGAGAGAAAAGCATATCCCAGATGACTGGAGAATAAGCGTAATAGTGCTAGTCTACAAGAGCAAAGGGAACATCCATAACTGCTGTCACACTGCATGTAAATTCTGCAGAGGGTGATTGATAAATGAGTGACAGAGAATTTTGGATTCAGATCTGGATGCAGCACAATCAACCCCATATTTCCAGTGAGGCAGATAATTAAGAAGAAGCTAGAGATGAGGACAGAGTTCAACTGGGCATTCCTAGACTTTGAGAAACCCATATGTTAGGGTCCCAAGAAAGATGATTTGCATAGTCCTTCGGTATTTGAAGTCCCGGAAGCATTGTTAGAATTAGTGTTGGCTATGTACAATGACCCTATGACTCAAGTATGAATGGTGTTAGGACTCACAGAAGCGTTCCCAGTGTGTGTGTGTGTGTGTGTGTGTGTGTGTGTGTGTGTGTGTGTGTGTGTGTGTGTGTGTGTATCAGGGCTGATCTCTGAACACACTGCTCTTCATACTAGTGGTGAATACATTAACAAACATGTTGTTGGGGACAGATCAGCAAAGTTGCTGTATGCAAATGATGTGGCATTACAGGCAAACTGAAGAAGAATGGGGAATGGAATACAGAACTGAAGACACGTGGAATGAAACTGGCTATAGATAAGACGGTTGTAATAGCAAATAGGGGAAATAAGAGGGTGAGAACTGAGGTAGAAGGGAAAATAGTGGAACGGGTTAACAGCTTCAAGTATCAGTGGGGGTGGTTGAGGTGAAGGGAGCTCTGAATGAGGAAGTCAAAGCTAAGCTAGAATCAAAGGAGCTGTAGCCAACTGGTATAGAGTGTCTGGTAGTAAGTGACAGAAAAATGCCAAAAAAAATGAGAAGTAAGATTTACAAAAAACAGTGGTGCGACAAGTACTACTGTATGGTACAGAAACCTGGGCAGAAAAGGCAGAGCAGTGGAAGAAACTAAAAGTAATGGAGAGGTGGCTAAGATGGGTGGTAGGATACACACTGTGGAAAAGATGAAGAAATTAGGCTATTGGGGCAGAAGCCGAAGTACCACCAATTGCAGAGATAGTCCGAGTGAACAGATATGGTGGTTCAGGCACATGTGCAAAAAATAGAAGACTACCTGGTGAAGATGATTTGGGACAGACAGGAAGAAGGCAAGAGGAAACAAGGGCATCCAACTAATGGATGGATGGATGGATTGTGTGAGAGAAGACCTGCCGTAGGCATTACTGTCGAAGAAGGTAGAAGAGTGTCAGTGAATCGAGAGAGATGGCAACAGTTGACATAACCTGATTCCACGTAGAAAATGGGAGCAGGGGTGTTGATGCTGATGTTAAGGCACATTCCACCAGAGCCTTATCCTCTTCAAAGGCATATTGGAAAGGAGTGGACTCTAGAAGCATTCTAGAGGCAGTAGCCTGGTCCTTTGTTTGTACCTTTATGAAGCACTGCAAAGTGGATTCTTCTTAAGTTCTAGAGCAGGCTTTGTGATGACCTGGATCCTTATCCATACTCTTCCCAGGTAGGGTAAGATTTGGGAATCTACCCACATGCCACTGAGGCAGTATGAATGATGAACATAATATAGTTGTTTACATCCTATTTACTTTTAACAGTAGATGTTCAAACTTCCCACTGCCTTGGTGGCAGCACCCACCCACTATCCTTCTTATTTTGTGTATAGTTTGGTGGCATCCAACCTTATGTTTTGTTGGTTGGCTTAATTCTTCTGTTTTTTTCTTGGTTTTTCCTACTTAGCACTAGAAGCTTGAACAACTGACTTTCTGTGACAGTTAGGCTTCCCCTGATGGAAAGGGCTTAGCCCATCTCCTATCACATGGAGTCAGAGGAGGGGATTCTGAGCTTTGAAAGCTGCAAATGTGGGTTTGTGTAGGCACAGAACTCTTATGCCACTGAGGTAATGTGAAATTCAAAAATCTACTGTAAGTAGAACTTATGCATCTGTAGTATTTACCTCCGCTCACAATAATCAGTTCAAAATGTTCTGATCCAGAACTCCATGCAAGAAGGCCAGAAAGATAGATGCATTTTCTTTCCTTTGGAAAGGAATGTTTCTGTGTGCTTTTAAACCCTTTCCATTAATATCCAGGCTCATTTTGAAGGTTTGGAAGGACCCCCCAGAGGTCATTGTTGTGACTCCCTTTTTCCCCAAGCAACAGCGGATGTTCAGCAAACATACCATCTTACTGTTATGTGGGTAGTAGTGCCCTGCTACCATCTCTCAGGCTGTCTAAGTTCAGAAATCCTCCCACTTCCTGTGAATAGGATAGAACTAGTTACTTCACTGGACCAGGTCAGTCCTTCATACTCAGACAGAAAGAACCCTTTCAATTTTCTTGTGCCACAGTCAGAGAATGATCTCTTGGGATACTGCATTTCTCAAACTGGGTAACATCAGCTGTAGAGCTCAGATAAGAAGCTCCTTTTGTAGTTTATATCCCCCCTCTGCCTTTTCTGTCAGTGCTTGAGTAGTGTATTCAGCTGATTTTATTGTATTTTCTGGTTAGAAATTTTGTACCTGCCTTTACTTTGACTAACACAGTGAGAGCTGTTGATTAAAAGATTCATTAGGAAATTTTGACCTGAAAACTTTCTTGATACTGGATTTTCTCTTTGGTGGTATGATTATCTGAGGTGATTAAGTAGAATTACAGCATTTTGAGTTATTTTTTTAAGTTATAAATTTGGTGCCATTTTGTGTGTTAAACATTTTTCACAGAAAAATGTAATGAGTTTATTATTTATTTCTTGTCTAATGCTGTTTTAGGCTGTATCCATTAATTTTAATTGAAACTAGCCCTTTTTCCTTAACAAAATTAGGGGACTTTTTGCATGCATTTTATGCTTGGAACTGTTACTGAAACTGTCTCTTTAGAAAAGTAATTCCTGCAGAAATAGACTTCAGTTTGCTGTTGGCTCCATTTTGTATGTTAAACATTCATGACAGGAATTTTTCAGCAGTTTGATTTATTTCTTGTCTAATTCTGTTTTAGGCTCTATCCATTCATTTGGGCCAAAACTAGCCTCACCGGGAAGTTTTGTGCATGTATTCTGTGCTGTGAGCTGTGTTACTGGAAATAGTCATTTTATCAGTACAGTAATTACAGTAGCATCTCTACAGAAATATCCTCTAGATTGCCATTTAGAGGGAGAATAGTGAGATTTGCCCATAGTCTTACTGAGCTCACCATGCAACCAGTGTTTGATACTGAGCTGCGTACTTTCTTCCCCTGACTTGATGGACTCCGACTCCCCTGTTCACCATCTTACCCATCTGCACCTAAAAAAAAATGAAAGAATAAATAAAAAAGATATGCCTCAGCCTGGCTCTGCAGAAGCTTTAGCTTTGGGCAGACTATAATACCACTCACTTTCTGTTATTCCAGATGTTCTTCGTGTTTCACTGTTGCAGTCATTACATTTGGGTAATCCTGCTGGCAGGTTGCCCTCAGTCGGCCTGAATTCCAAAGTCCTGGGTTCTGCGTTGGCTGTCATCGCCCCTTTCCTGATGTCAGGTCATCAGGGGTATAAAAGAAGCAGCCAACGCCATTTTCTTCAGTCTTTCTTGCGCGGTGCCCGAAGCAGAAGCAGTTCGCAAGTGCCGGTCGGCCGACTCCTGAGATTTTCGAGTTTGAACTTCAGATCCAAAGTCTTCTATAAAGCTAAGTACCTTGTTGGGGAAACTTTTTTCTTGCTCCAGAACCGATGTCAGAAAAAGTTAATTGTATTTCTTGTGGGAAGCAAATACCTCATAAGGACTTTCATTCTTACTGTATTCCTTGCCTAGGCCCCGATCATAACTTTCTGGTTTGTCAGTTTTGTGCTAGATTTAACCAACGCACTATTAAGCGTCTGTATGATTTTGCTTTGAACTACTTTGGACGCAGGTTTAATTATCCAGAAATGTCGTTGGAAAGCCATCCGAATACCGGAGTTCACAAAAAATGCAAAGAAAAAGAAAAAAGAAGACAGCCGAGGCCCAAAACAGACGACGAAGCTTCTCCTAAGCCAGTCGCCGATTCTCAGTGAGGTGCTTTCGGAGCCCCTGACTACCGCTACTTTAGAGTCGCAGGCCGCTACCGACTCCCACGTGGAGTCGGCCATGCCACTGGAAACTCAAGGTATTGGAGCCTCGGACGCTAATCCTTCAGATGGGTCCGGAGCCGCTGAGCAAGCACCAGCTTCTGAGGGTGTATTCAGACCCAAACATCTATACATTAAACCGACTTCAAAGGCAAAGACTAAAGCACCTTCAAAGGCAAAGAAGCAAACTCAAGAGCCACGTGGACAGGCCTCCATGCCCAAAAAACAGATGCTCAAAATGGCCGAAGACTTGATTACCTTGATCAGGGGTTCCCATCCCCCTTCCTGATAAGAGGCTTAGGCAAGAGACTGACTATGAATCTTCAGATCAGGTTTCCATTTCTTCTGATTCCGCTTTTGCTCAGGAATATTCTTTTCCACCCTATGATTCTGATGCTGAAGAATCCATACCTTCAGCTTCTCTTCCTGAGGACTATTCCTTTGGGGAAACCTTACATACCATGAGGGAGCATTTCCACTGGGAGAGCCAAGATTTTTCAGAATCTAAAAAGAGGCTCAGGGATTTACTGTTACTACCTCAGCACAAGCCACTTGCCATCCCTCCTGTGTTAGACATTGTAGATGATGTGTTTTCAGAGTCTAGCCTTACCCCTGACTCCTTACCTCCAGGTCCTGTTAAGCCTGACAGATATTACAGGGTTCCTGACTCACATAAATTCCTTTTTAAAAACCCTGCTGCAGACCCAGAAACTATTTCTCAGGGTCCCAAGGGGGTTAAGGCTTCCGCTGCAAAAAACCCTACCCCTTCTGACAGGGATTCTAGGGCACTGGACAGATGGGGAAAAAAGGTTTACACATCTGCTACCTTGGCTATAAGGGCCTTAAACTGTCAGTTTCATATGCTCAAATATCAGCAACATGTCATGGCATTGCTTAAACAGAAAATGTTGTTAAACTCTGAATGTGCAGAAAACAAGGAAATGCAGGATATATTGCATGCAGCTGAACAAGTTGGAAAGCATACTTTGCAATGTGGATGTTCTTCATCTCACATTGCTGCAGTCCTTACACTTGGGTAGTCCGCTGTCCTCGGTCGGCCCGAATATCAAAGTATTAGGCTGACGTCGGTCAAGGCGCTTAAGACTGACATCAGGACGTCAGGGTACAAATGCGCATGACCGACGTCATATCCTCAGTCTTTTTTGCCGCATGGTCCGATGCAGAAGCAGCGTTGCAAGTGCCGTTCGGCGTTCTGAAATTTTTCGAATTCGGAGTTTCAGACCGAGTCAAAGTTGGCTAAGTACCCGTGGGAATATTTTAGTTTTTCTTGACTCAGTGGTTTACCGGATGTCAGAAAAAGTGAATAACTGTATTTCTTGTGGGAAGCAGATACCGCATAGGGATTATCATACTTTGTGTATTCCTTGTTTGGGGCCTGAGCACGATGTTTTTGGGTGTCGCTTTTGTGCTAGGTTCAATAAGCGCACTATTGCGAAGGTTAGATTGTGCCAGGTTGGTCTTCGGAAGCGGTGCAATTATAATATGCCGCCGGATGCTCCGGCCCGCTTCTTCAAGAAGCGCAAAGACAAAGCAGCTAAACCCAGGCAAGAAGAGTCGTCCTGCAGGACGCCGGTTCTTTAGAGGCGCCAGTGGAACCGTGGTTCCGCGGAGGCTTCTCTGGAGTCCCAGGGGAGACTTTGATATTGCAGGATGTGGCCTCTCAGGAGGCAGGTCAGGCTGAAGGGGCTTCTCAGGTTACTGTACTCCCTCCCTTCCTAGGGTGGTTAGGCCCTCTCCTTCTGTTTCCAAGGCTTCTCCCAGAGGCAGGCCAGGTTTAGCTTCTGTTGGTGTCACTCCTAGTTCTTCAGGATCTGTGCCCAAGAAGCACATGCTTAAAATGGCAGAAGATTTAATTACTTTGATTAGAGGTTCTTTGCCCCTCCTGATAAGAGGCCTAGGGTGGAACCAGAGTTGGGGAGTTTTGAGCAGGCTTCGGATGTTTCAGAGTCTTCGGCTGAAGACTTGCAGGAGTACTCTCCTTATTCTGATTCTGATGCAGATGATTCGACTCCTTCTGCTTCTCCTCCAGAGGATTTTTCTTTTCAGAGACTCTTCATTCCATGAGGGAACATTTTAAGTGGGAAGGTCAGGACTTCTCTGATTCCAGGAAAAGGCTTAGGGAATTTTTGCTTTTACCCCAGCATAGGCCTTTGGCTATACCACCTGTTCTGGATGTTGTGGAAGATGTGTTTGCAGAGGCTTCACTTAATCCTGATTCTTTGCCTCCTGCTCCTGTTAAACCGGATAGGTATTACAGGGTGCCTGAGGCTCATAAATATCTTTATAAGAGTCCTAGGGCGGACCCAGAAACTGTTAGTCAGGGACCTAAGGGTGTCAAGGCCTCTGTTGTAAAAAATCTGGTTCCTCCAGATAAAGAGGCCAGAGCTTTGGATAGATGGGGAAAGAAAGTCTATACTTCTTCCACCTTAGCTATGAGGGCTTTGAATTGCCAGTTTCACATGTTGAAATATCAAAACTATCTTCTTTCTCAATTGAAGTCTAAGGTAGATGCTCTGGCGGAAGGCATTGAGTGTAAGGAATTACAAGATTTGGTACATGTCTCTGAACAGGTGGGTAAGCATTCTTTACAATGTGGTTTTGATGCTGTACAGGCCTCGTCTAGGGTGGCTGCCACTGGGTCAGTTCTTCGCAGGCACGCCTGGCTGAGGGATCAGAATTTATCTGACCATGTTAAGACAAGGATTTTAGATGCTCCCTTACAGTCTGATGTGTTGTTTGGTTCACCTGTGGAGTCAGTCTTGAAGAAAATGGAAGACAAGGCTAAGTCTATGCAGGCTGTTAAAGATTTTTTGCAAGTTCAGCCTCCGAAGTTTAGTAGGAACTGGCCTGCTAAGGGGTGGACGTACCCTTCTTATGATTCACAGTCTAGGGGTAGATCTAGACGTGGTAGGGGCAGAGCTCAGAGCTCCTTCAGACCTAGAACAGGGAGTTCACCTGCACAATCTTCGGGTGAGGGCAGGGGCCAGTCCTTTCGTAAACAGGCCCAATGACCTACCTTTTCAGCTGCCAGATCCTTCTTGCCTGGCAGCACATTTGGGAGGAAGGTTGGCACTCTTCAAGGAAAATTGGAGTTTGATTACCCAAGACAGATGGGTATTGGATATCATACACCAAGGTTACAAGTTTTATTTCCATACCTTGCCTCCTTTCAAAGGCATGCCGGACGTTCCTCCTCAGCAAAGACTAGAGGCTCACAAACAAATTTCTCTGTTGCTTCAAATAGGGGCCATACACCCGGTCCCTCTGCCAGAAGTGGGCCTAGGATTTTATTCTCGCCTGTTCCTAGTACCAAAGAAGGGGAACACGTGGAGACCAATTTTGGATTTATCTATCCTCAACACTTATCTGGACATTCCCAAGTTCAAAATGTTGACGTTACAACAGCTTTTACCTCTGCTGGGCAAAGATCACTGGATGGTGACTCTGGATCTCAAGGAGGCTTACCTTCATGTTCCTATCAGGCTAAGTTGCAGGAAGTATCTGCGTTTTGGCTGGGACTTCTCATTATCAGTTCTCTGCATTGCCCTTTGGCTTTTCTACTGTTCTCAGAGTATTCACGAAGGTTCTGGCTCCAGTGATAGCTTTCTTCAGGCTAAGAGGAATACAGATCTATCCTTATTTGGACGATTGCCTGATTCTGGCCCAAGGAAAGGACGAACTTCTTCATCATTTACAATATGTGATAGCAGTGCTAAGATGCCTGGGGTATTCTGTGAACGAAATAAAGTCCAGTCTAGTACCCTCTCAGGACATGTGCTTTCTGGGTGTGAGACTGAATACAGCATCCCAGATGGCCTTTTGACCCCGGACAAACAAAAGAATCTTTCTCTTTACTTCCATCAATTGTCTCATCAGTCCAGGCTGACTGCAAGGACAGTCCTTCAAGCCTTGGGGTTCATGGCATCTTGTATTCTGGTGCTTCCCAATGCCAAACTGCATATGAGGAAGCTACAATGGTATCTCAAAATGTATGGACACAGCACTGCCAGGATATGGACACTGTCATTCAGATAATACCTTGCATTCAAAAGGAATTTTGTGGTGGGCTCAGGAATGTCACCTAAACAAGGGACTCTCTGTGACCGGCCAGAGGCGAGTCAGATTCTAACGACAGATGCCTCAGACAAAGCTTGGGGAGCTCATCTGAATGGAAAGTGGGTACAAGACACGTGGCCTGCCAGACTTCAACATCTACATATCAACTTGAAGGAGATGTTAGCAGTCCAATTTGCATTAATAGCTTTCAAGGATTTACTTCTTCCAGGGCAGGTGTTGGTTCTAACAGACAACACAACTGTCATGTGGTACATCAACAAGCAAGGGGGAACACATTCTTATCCTCTATGCAGACAAGCAATGATTTTGTGGGAGACTGCTCTCAGTTTACAGCTAAATCTTCAGGCAAGGTTTCTGCCGGGAGCACAGAACTCCTTAGCAGATGTGTTGAGCAGACAAATTATGGATCCCCACGAGTGGAAATTGGATCCTCATGTATTTCGGAAACTGACAGTGTTATGGGGAACTCCAGACATAGATCTGTTCGCTTCTCCACTAAACTACCAGCTGCCAAAGTTTTGCACAAAAAGGTTTCATCCCACAGCTTGGAAAGTGGATGCTCTTTCATTCAATTGGAGCAATCTTCATGTGTATGCCTTTCCGCCTCTGCCTCTCCTCCCAAAGGTACTCCTGAAGGTCAGACAGGACAAGCCAAAGATGATTTTAATAGCTCCAGATTGGCCTCGACAGCACTGGTACCCATTACTGAGAAGTCTGGTACGGGAGCCTCCATGGCCTTTACCTTCCACACCTGCTGTCTCAGGAGAACAGTCATTTACTCAATGTCAAACTTCACTCTCTTCACCTAACAGCCTGGCATATTCTGTTTTAAACCCTGGAGGGTCTCAGCTTCCACAGCAAGTTTTGAATGTTATTTTGGAGGCCAGAAGGCCTAGTACAAGGAAAGTGTACGCAGATAAATGGAAGAGATTTTTATTTTGGAGTACAGCAAAGGAATTTGATGTTTCTAAGCCTAATTTAAGTGTGGCTCTTCAATATCTTACTGAGTTACTGGACAAAGGTTTGTCCTTCTCTTCTATTAAAGTTCATGCTGCAGCAATTTCTGCTCACTATGACTGTGACCCACCATTGTTTTCTCATCCTTTGTTTAAGCAATTCCTTAGAGGGGCAAAGAATATAAGACCCCCACGTAGAGCTCCTACTCCTGCTTGGGATCTCAATTTTGTGTTGGAGAAACTCACTCTACAACCTTTTGAGCCTGCAGCTACTGCCGAGTTGAAATATTTATCATGGAAGACTGCTTTTTTGTTGGCCATTACCTCTGCAAGAAGGGTTTCTGAATTACAGGCCCTTATGGCGGTTGAGCCTTTCTTAATTTTCCATAAGGATAGGGTATCTTTGCGTACTAATCCTTCCTTTATGCCTAAAGTGGTTTCTAGTGTGGCTTTAAACCAAACTATTCATTTGCCTACTTTTTATGCAAACCCCCAAAATAAAGGGGAAAAGATTTTGCACACTTTGGATATACACAGGCAGTTGCGATATTATTTGAGCAGAACTAAAGGGTTCAGGCAGTCTCAGCAGTTATTTGTTTCATTTGCTTTGGGTTCTCAGGGCAAGCCTGTGTCAAAACAAACTATTTCTAAGTGGATTGGGTTTTGTATTGCTTTCTGTTATTCCCATCATGGTAAGGAGATTCCAGCTGGGATTAGGCCTCATTCCACTAGGGCTACTGCCACTTCTACAGCTTTTTAAGGGGTGGCAACTAAAGATATTTTGGAGGCAGCTACTTGGAGTTCAGTGCATACTTTCTCTAAGCATTACCACCTTCCACTTTACTCTAAATCTAGGGCTGGTTTTGCCACTGCAATTTTACAGGGCATTTTGGCAGCTCCTACTGCTTTATAGTTTTGCCATCCTCCCTTTCCTCTGCTTTGGGATTCTACCCAAGTGTAAGGACTGCAGCAATGTGAGATGAAGAACATAGTACAGTTTTGTACCTACCATAAATGTAGATGTTCGAAGATCCACATTGCTGCAGTCCAATTTACCCTCCCTCCTTCCCCTCTGTAGTTAGAGGCGGTTGTGTGGTTTGGGTTGTAAATATTGTGAATATTGTATATATTGTACATATGATTAGTGCAAGGGTGGTTGGTTGTTTTTTGCGTTCTTTTGGTTTTGACCTTTCTTTTTAGGGTCTTCTGACATCTGGGGCAAGAAAAGACTGAGGATATGACGTCGGTCATGCGCATTTGTACCCTGACGTCCTGATGTCAGTCTTAAGCGCCTTGACCGACGTCAGCCTAATACTTTGATATTCGGGCCGACCGAGGACAGCGGACTACCCAAGTGTAAGGACTGCAGCAATGTGGATCTTCGAACATCTACATTTATGGTAGGTACAAAACTGTACTTTTTGATTCTTTAGAGGCCTCCTGCAGGGCTGCAGTTACAGGTTCTGTAATTAGAAGGCATGCTTGGTTAAAGGAACAAAATCTGCCTGATTATGTTAAAGTTAAATTATTAGATACACCTTTATAGCATGATACTTTGTTTGGTATTAAGGCAGAAGAGGTGTTAAAGAAAATGGAGGACAAGGCTAAATCTATGCAAACGGTCAAAGATTTCTTACAAGTACAGCTACCTAGGTTTAGTAGACACTGGCCAACAAAGAATTGGTCCTTTCCTGTGTCAGACAGACCTCAAAGGGTCAGACCCAGATGCCCTAGAGGCAGATCACAGGCACAAGGTTCATACAGGTCAAAGCAATGGGGTGCTTCTACCTCCAAAAGTGGAGAAGACAAATCACAACCTTTCAGAAAACAGTCCCAATGACTTCTCCTTGCCTGCACCAAGCACTTATTTCCTGGCAGCACCCTTAGGGGGAAAATTAGCACTTTTTTCTCAAAACTGGCACATTATAACCCAAGACAAGGCCTGGAGGCCAATACTGGACCTATCGATTCTGAACACATACCTGGATATACCAAAATTCACAATGTTGACTTTGCAGCAGCTTCTGCCCATGCTGGGCAAGAACTCTTGGCTTGTAACTTTAGACCTAAAAGAGGCGTACCTGCATGTCACAATCAGACAAATATGCAGAAGATACCTCAGATTCAAGGCTGGCTCAATGCATTACCAATTCTCTGCACTGCCCTTTGGCTTATCTACTGCGCCCAGGGTCTTTACAAAGTGCCTGGCACCAGTAATTGCATTCTGCAGACAAAGAGGAATACAAATATACCCTTACTTGGAGGACTGTCTAATTCAAGCAGAGAACAAGGACATCCTTCTACAGCATCTGGCATTTGTGAAAAAAACTTCTAACATGCCTAGGGTACACAGTCAACGAAAAGAAATCAAAACTAGTACCCTCTCAAGAGATAATATTCTTGGGTGCAAGCTTAAATACAACTGCCGAGATGGCTTGTCTCACGCCAGACAAACAAAGGCAACTGACTACCTATTTCAAAATGTTAGCAACAAAGGCCCAGTAATCTGCAAGAAACATTCTGCAGGCTTTGGGCTTCATGGCATCCTGCATCCTATGAATTCCATATGCAAGACTACATATGAGGAAACTTCAGTGGTACATAAAAAGTGTTTGGACTCAACATTGCCACAGCCTGGAAACAATAATTACTCTCATTCCCTGCCTGCAACAGGAGTTTCGATGGTGGGCAAAGGCTTGTCACCAAAACAAGGGACAGCCATTCACATTACCCCCAGCCAGGCAGACACTAACAACGGATGCATCAGATTATGCCTGGGGGGTCCACATGGCAGGAAGATGCATTCAGGGAACATGGACCTCAAACCAAATGCATCTACATATCAATCAAAAAGAGATGCTAGCTGTTCAAAATGCCCTGACAGCCTTCAAGGACCTACTTCATCCAGGACAACTACTGAGAAAGACAGACAACACGGTCATGTGGTATATAAACAAGCAGGGGGGCACACATTCTTACCCCCTTTGCAGACTTGCCATGACTTTGTGGGACACAGCATTGACTTACCAAGTGCATATGCAGGCACAATTCCTGCCAGGAAGGAAAAATACTCTGGCAGACTAACTAAGCAGAAACCTCATGGATCCCCACGAGTGGCAGCTGGATCCACAAGTCTTCAGCATAACAAGGAAATGGGGATGCCCGGACATAGATCTATTTGCCTCCCCTCACAACTACCAACTAAAGAGATTCTGCACAAGGATTTATCACAGACAATCATGGAAAGTGGACGCCCTATCCTTCAGCTGGAAAAACCTATCAGTATATGCCTTTCCCCCTCTGCCTCTCCTCCCCAAGGTACTCCTGAAGGTCAGACAGGAGAAGCCAAAGATGATACTGATTGCACCAGAGTGGCCCCGCCAGCACTGGTACCCAATATTAGGGAGCTTGTCTCAATGCCCAGCTTGGACCTTACCTCAAGTACCGCATCTACTATCCCAGCAAAAGAAACAGGTCCTGCACAGCCAGCTCAGAACTTTAAACCTGGCAGCATGGCAAATAATGTAGTCATACAAAACACACCTCTCAGCAAAGCTGTGATGGAAGTCATTTTGGAAGCCAGAAGGCCTAGTACTAGAAAATCTTATGCTGGAAAATGGAAGAGATTCTGTGCTTGGAACCAGGCACAAGAAACAGATACAGCTGTGCCAAATATTCCTCAGATTTTACAATACTTAACTGAGATGCTGGACAAAGGCCTATCTTTCTCATCTATTAAAATTCATGCCTCTGCCATTTCGGCCCATTACAATGCCAGAGCCACCAATCTTTTCTCATCCCTTATTAAAACAGTACCTCAGAGGAGCCAAAAATTTAAGGCCTCCAAGGAGATCACCAATGCCTACATGGGACCTCAACTACGTCTTGGAAAAACTTTTGAGCCAGCTGCTACTGCTGATATATAGTTATTATCTTGGAAAACAGCTCTGCTCCTAGCAATAACTTCATCAAGACGAGTTTCAGAGCTACAGGCACTCATGGCTGTGGAACCTTTTATCATTTTTTATCCGGACAGGGTCTTCCTGAGGATAAACCCAACATTTATGCCTAAAGTGGTGTCCAGTGTGGCTCTTAACCAAACCATTCATCTGCCAACTTTTTATCCAAATCCACAGAGCAAGGGGGAAAGAATTCTGCATTCTTTGGACGTACACAAACAGCTTAGATTCTACTTGGACAGAACCAAATTTTTCAGAAAGACCGAGCAATTACTAGTGGCATATGCTGCAGGATCACAAGGAAAGGCTATCTCAAAGCAGACTATTTCAAAGTGGGTAGGCCACTGCATTTGTTTCTGCTACTTATACCATGGCAAGCCAGTGCCTAAGGGCATTAGGCCACATTCCACTAGAGCTGCAGCCACTTCAGCAGCCTTTCGCAGGGGAGTACCAACCAAGGACATTTTAGAGGCAGCTACTTGGAGTTCAGTGCACACATTTACAAAGCACACCTTTACAAAGCACTATCATCTGCCACTCTACTCTAAATCCAGGGCAGGCTTTGCCACTGCAGTTCTACAGGGTCTCATAGCCGCTCCTAATGCTGTTTAGCTCCAGCCTCCCAACCATAACTTTGGGAATCTACCCAAATTTAATGACTGCAACAGTGAAACACGAAGAACATAGTACAGTTGTGTACACTTACCATAAATGTAGATGTTCGAGTGTATTCACTGTTGCAGTCCAGGTTACCCACCCGCCATCCCCCCTTTTCTTCTGATGGAACCTATCTTTCCTTCTCTGATTTATACAACCTGTGTGGTGTATTTGCTTGTGGATGAAGGTAAAGTTTATATTGCTGCATGTAATTTTATATATAGATATAAATTTTGACTACCCTTTTAGGGGGCACCTGACATCTGGGGCAAGAAAAACTAAAGAAAATGGCGTCTGCTGCTTCTTTTATACCCCTGATGACCTGAGGACAGCCAACGCAGGACCCAGGACTTTGGAATTCAGGCCGACTGAGGGCAACCTGCCAACAGGATTACCCAAATGTAATGATTGCAACAGTGAATACACTCAAACATCTACATTTATGGTAAGTGTACACAACTGTACTTTCCCCTTTGGTGATCGTAGGGACATGAGGGTCAGACACATCATGTGGGACTGTACCATTGCCTGCTGCAGGTATGGGGAAATCAAACCCTTTAGGTGCAGGGGAAGTCAGGGGGTGCAGAATCTGTTGCTTGTATTGATACTTTTCCTCCCAGGGATTCTCTCACTTGTGTAGTTATGCCAAAAAAAGTTAGAAGACTCAGTAGGTGGTGGAACAGCAGGTCTACAGTTGTTTTTTCACCTGAGCTGATAGCTGTGGCTAGATCCATTGTTCAAGCAGTTGACAATGGGTCATATACCTGGGTTAAGAATAACACTGGTACATCTAACGATGACCAGTCTGCTAAGGATCCTCTTTTTGAAGGAGATTCCATGTCTGAGGACTCTGACCATGTCCGAGTCTGATCATTGAGGTTTTTATTTTGACGAACAGGGTTTATGTTGACGAACAGGAACAGGTACCCAAAGTTAGATTTTCTTTTTCCCATATGTTGATTAGATTTGGAGATGTTTTCAGATGGGAGTGGTCTCCAGCTGCCCCTGAGATTAGCAGGGTTTATAACCCCTTGGAGATGAGGCCCCAGACATTGAGACCTTTTTCTCCATTAGTCCTACCATTGAAGGATGTCTCCAAGAAAGCTTGTAGTTCCCCTCTCTTTATTGTGGCTTTGCCTAAGAGAGTGTGTAAGAAATTTAGAGAATGCTCAACCTTTCCTGACTTCCCTTTGTCTACAGACCATGCTTCGGTGACCCCACTAACGTTTGCTAATAAGAAGACCATGTCTTCTAAATGAGTCCCTCAAGGTAAACTAGGCAAGTGGCTAGAATCTCAGGGAAAGAAGCTGGTGCAGTCCAGCATGGACTTAGTGTTTAACTACCAGTATTTTATGTGGATGTTTGTGTTAAGATGTGTGTAGAATTTAACACGTTTGTTTTATCATTGCCTGCAGCATAAAAGGTCTATGTTAAAGGTATTGTCTGTAGTGCTTCTCGGGTGTCGAAACATATATTAAAAAGTGCCTTGGAAGGGGCTGATAGTATTTCCAAAACGCAGCATAGTCAGTGATGATTTGCAGGTGTTTTTGGTGGCACTCCCAGAATTTTTCTGTTGCGTTAAAAGGTGGGATTTTGAATGCTCCTCTAGAATCTGTGTGTAGTACAGCAGCTAATGTGATCCTAAAACCCCGGGATAACTGAGGTAAATTGATGCAAGGAGTGTTGACAATGTTCTATATTCTCAAGTTCTCCTCCTTTAAGCAAGGTCATTTTTGTGGTCTAAAAAACAGAAGTCACAGATGGACAAGAATCAAGGTAATAAAAGGAAATGGCAGGATGACAACTCCACCAAGCCAAATGAGAAGGGTTTCTTTCCTAAAAAGGACACCTCCCCTCCCAACTTATGACTATGCTGAGGGCACTGCACCTGCCTTTATCAAGTAGCCCATCAGATGTCTCATCTCTGAAGTTAGCTCTCAACAAGACAGCCTGGTTTCTGACAAATGGGTGCCAAACATTGTTGACGGGGGTTACAAATGACAGTGGAAAGACCACCTGCTTTTGTTTATGGGAGTTCCCCCTCATCCGCCAGATCAGGCTTTGCTGGAGAATAGGAAGAATAACAAATGCTGGACTCAAGGTCATAGAACTCATCCCTTCTTTGGAAAGAATGAAAGGTTTGTAGTTTAGAACTTTTTTTCTTATTTCTCCAAAAATAGCAGTTTTGAAGGTCATTGTTCTACCTTTATTTTTTGAATACCTTTGTCATGGTCTCCAAGTTCAAGGTGTTAACCTTACAGACTATGTTTTGTTTATTGCTGGAAAATGTTTTATGGTGACCCTGGATTTAAGAATGCCAATCAGCATATCCCCGCAGCCCATCATTTCAGAAGATATCGGAGATTTGTTATATCCGGTTTACAGACACAGTTTTTCATATTGTCCTTTGGGGCTGTTCACTGCACAGAAAGTGTTCAGCAAATGCCTTGCTCCAATCATGGCTCATTGTTGGACTCTGGGCATTCACATATTTCCTTACTTGAATGACTTGCTGATCTCTGCAGTGTCTGTTTCCAGGTGTTTGGAATTGCAAGAGAAGGCCTCAACCTTACTGTCCCATCAGGAGTTCAAGCTGAACTTCCGAAAGCCATTTTTGACACCCTCACAAAGAATGTTTTTTTTTTTTTTTGGGTGCTTGATTGATTCCAACAAGAGAATGGCCTTTCTGCTCAAAGAAAGGTCCTGTCGTACCAAACAGTGTTTCTGGAATGATCCAAGAGGAATGTTGCGTCCAGTGAGAGAATTCCTAAAAATTCTTGGACTGATGGCATTCATGACTGTCATAAAACCATTGGCCCATCTTTACATGAAAAAAAAAAAATCACCGTGTTGGAGCTAGTATCTCCATTTACTGGAATCCCAGTTGCTGACGGTAACGTTCATCTGATGAGAGATACAGTGGTAGAAGATCAGTTGAGTATAAATCCAGGGCTTCCTTTTCCCCTTCAGTGCTTCTAGAGTCATTCCATTCAGATTTGTCCAACTTCAACTAGGGGACTGTGTAAAGGGAGTTGCAAGTACAAACCACTTGGGAGCCCAAGAATGCATGATAGCACATCTGTATACAAGGAGCTGTTGGTAGTTATTCCTGCCTGGAAAATTCTTCATCACCTTTGGACTCCAGGTCCTCTTCTAGTAGTTATGGACAATGCCACACCTCAACAAACAGGCAGGAGCAGGCTTCTTAGTATTCTCTGACACTTCAGGCATATTATACATGCTGTCAGAGCAGAATATAGTGGCAGGCAGATTAAGCAGATCCTGGGCAGACCTGCATGAGTGGAAGCTCAAGGCAGTGGTGATGTTCTTCGTGTTTCACTGTTGTAGTCATCACATTTGGGTTATCTGCTTGCAGGTAGCCCTCAGTCGGCCAGATTATCAAAGTCTTGGGTCCTGCGTTGGTTGCGGTCTCATCTTCCATAACGTCAGGGAGTCAGGGGTATAAAGCATGCAGCCGATGCCATTACATCAGTCTTTCTTGCCGTGCGGTGCCCGAAGCAGAAGCAGTTCGCAAGTGTCAGTCGGCCAACTCCTGAAATTTTCATTTTCGAGTTTCAGATCAGATGTCTTCATCTAAGCTAAGTACCCCATTGGGGAAACTTTTTCTTGCTCTAAACCAATGTCAATAAAAGTTAACAATTGTATTTCTTGTGGAAAGCAAATACCTCAGAAAGATTTTCATTCGTACTGCATTCCTTGCCTAGGCCCAGACCACGACGTACCTCACTGTCGGTTTTGTGCCTTATTCAAACCTCGTACTATTTGTCATCGGTTCATTTTCGCATCTAAATATTTTGGTAATCAGTTCAATAATCCAGAAATGGCTTCGGTAAGCCACCCGACTACTGACATTACGAAAAAAGATAAAGACAGAGATATAGACCACATAGGTTCAAAGCTGCCGACAACGCTTCTCCTAAGCTAGTCGCCAGTTCGCCGGTACTCAGTGAGGCGCTTTCGCAGCCCCTGATACCGCTACTTCAGATTTGCAGGCCTCCACTGAGACCCATTCAGAGTCCGGTATGGCACGAGATGCTTCTTCAACTGTGGAACCTCTGCTGATGTCTCTACCTTGGATGGTTCCGGAGCCGCTGTGCAGGCACTGGCTTCTGAGGGTGTATTCAGGCCTACTGACTTGCATATTAAACCGACACCATCTTCTTCAAGGCCCAAAACTCGATCCATGCCCAGAAAACCGATGCCCAGACTGCATGGTCAGGCCCTTATGCCTAAAAAACAAATGATAAGAATGGCTGAAGACATTATTACTCTAATAAGGGGAAGCCACACTTCTCCCTGTGAGACCTAGAACAGATTTTCCTTCTGATTCTTCTGATCAGGATTCTGAAATTTCTGTTTTTTCTAATGACCAGGATTTGCCCTTATCTACCTATGAGGATTCTGATGCAGAGGACTGCATTCCCTCTGCTTCCCCTCCAGAGGATTTCTCTTTTGGTGAAACCTTGCATACTCTTAGGGAGCATTTCCGCTGGGAAAGCCAGTATTACTCTGACTCCAAAAAGAGGCTTAGGGAATTCTTACTCATGCCTCAACACAGGCCTTTAGCTATCCCTCCTGTACTGGACATTGTAGGTGATGCCTTCTCAGAGTCTAGCGTGGCCCCTGACACCTTACCTCCTGCTCCCAGAAAACCTGATAGGTATTACAGGGTTCCTGACTCTCACAAGTTCCTCTTTAAAAATCCTACTGCAGATCCTGAGACCATTTCACAGGGACCCAAGGCCATTAAGGCCACTACTGCCAAAAATCCTACCCCCTCTGATAGAGATTCCAGGACGCTGGATAGATGGGGTAAGAAGGTATACACTTCTGCAATGTTGGCCATTAAGGCCTTAAACTGCCAGTTTCATATGTTGAAGTATCAGCAGCATATTATTGGATTGCTTAAAGAGAAAATGATATTGATTCCTAACTGTGCTGAAAATAAAGAATTACAGGATTTAATACATTCTGCTGAACAAGTGGGAAAACATAATTTGCAGTGTGGTTTTGATTCATTAGAGGCATCTTGCAGGGCTTCTGTCACTGGGTCTGTACTTAGAAGGCATGCCTGGCTTAAGGAGAAATCTTTGCCAGGTCATGTTAAAGCTAAATTACAGGATGCTCCCTTAAACCATGACCGTCTGTTTGGCAACAAAGCAGAAGTAGTACTTAAAAAGATGGATGAAAAAGCTAAAGCTATGCAAACTGTTAAAGATTTCCTGCAAGTACAGCCTCCCAGATTTAGTAGGCATTGGCCCTCTACAAATTGGTCCTTTCCTGCCTCTTCCAGGCCTTCTCAGCCCAAACCCAGAGCCAGCAGAACAGCCAGGCTTCTGCCCAGGGTGCTCAAAGGACTAAGCAGTGGGGGTCTCCCACTTCCAAAGCAGGGAGTAGTAAGACTCCTCTCATGGTAAATTGTCTCAGTGACTTAACTTTAAACCTTCCAAGCCCTGCTCAACTGACTGTTCCTTTAGGGGGGAAAGATCGCCCTGCATGCAAAAAATTGTGAACTCATTACCCAGGACAAATGGGTTCTAAATATAGTTTCCCAAGGATACAGATTCCACTTCCACTCCTTACCAACCCGAAACGGTTGGCCAGACCTACCCCCAAATCAGTGGGCAGAGGCTCAAAAGCAGGTTCTCTCTCTTTTAAGCATCAGGGCTATTCAACCTGTCCTACAAGAAGAATGGGAGCAAGGTTTTTACTCAAGACTTTTCCTTGTACCCAGGAAAGGCAATTCCTGGCGTCCTGTCCTGGACCTGTCTATTCTAAACACATTTTTGGTAATCCCAAAATTCAAGATGCTAACTCTTCATCAGCTGCTTCCCATGCTAGGCAGAAATGCCTGGTTGGCAAAACGGGATTTAAAGGAAGCCTAACTGCACATCCCAATAAGGGAATCTTGCAGAAGATGCCTACACTTCAGAGCTGGCTACATGCACTATCAGTTCTCTGCACTGCCCTTTGGCTTATATACTGCGCCCAGGGTATTCACAAAGTGCCTAGCTCCAGTCATTGCATTCTGCAGGCAAAGAAATATTCAAATATACCCATACCTGGATGATTGTCTAATTCAGGCAGAAAGCCAGGACATACTATTAAATCATCTGGCATTTGTAAAGAAATTACTAACTTCTCTGGGGTACACCATAAATGAAAATAAATCAAATCTTGTAGCCTGCCAACAAATTGCATTCGTGGGAGCAAGCTTGAATACAACTTCCCAGATGGCCTACCTCACGCCAGTGAAACAAGTTCATTTGACAGCCTACTTCAATCTACTGGCCACAAAGACCCAGCGATCTGCAAGGAAAATACTGCAAGCACTGAGGTTCATGGCCTCTTGCATTCTACTAATTCCATATGCAAGACTGCATATGAGGAAACTACAATGGTATCTAAAAAGCCTCTGGTGTCAACATTTTAAGGGTCTAGAAACAATGGATTCCTATCATACCTTGTCTAAAGATAGAGTTGCTTTGGTGGGCAGAGGCCAGCCATCAAAATAAGGGACTACCATTCACTCTACCCCCTGCCGCCCAAACCCTAACAACAGACGCATCAAACTATGCATGGGGAGCTTACTTGGCAGGGCAGTGCATTCAGGGCAAATGGAACCCAAGTCAAATGCACCTGCATATCAGTCAAAAAGAAACGTTTGCTGTACAGAATGCTCTGACAGCTTTCAAAGACCACATTCTTCCAGGACAATTACTAGTAAAGACGGACAACACCACTGTTATGTTGCACATAAGCAGGGAGGAACCCACTCATACCCTCTCTGCAGGCTAGCCATGGCTCTGTGGAACACAGCCTTGAGCTACCAAGTGCACCTACAGGCTCAATTCCTGCCAGGAAAGCTAAATACACTGGCAGAGCTAAGCAGAAATCTCTTGGACCCACATGAGTGGAAACTGGAACCAAAGATATTCAACATGTTGAAAAACAAATGGGGGGAGCCCTGAGATAGACCTGTTTACCTCCCCTCAGAACTACCAATTGGACAAATTCTGCACAAGGACTCCTCACAAACAAGCTTGGAAAGTAGATGCCCTGTCCTTCACTTATCAGTTTATGCCTTTTCCCCCTCTGCCTCTCCTCTCTAAAGTGCTATTAAAGATCAAACAGGGCAAACCTAGGACAATACTGATTGCACCGGACTTGCACCGGACTGGCCATGCCAACACTGGTACCCTCTCTTGCGCAGTGTGTCACTGCTGGCACCATGGCACCTGCCTCAGACCCCTGCCCTGCTGTCCCAGCAGGAGGGCCAGTTCTGCACCCACAGCTTTAAACCCTGAACCTTGCAGCCTGGCTAATTACCCAACCTCTCCATTACCATCCCTCAGTAGGTAAGTGGATGAATGTCATTCTGGAGGCAAGGAGGCCTAGAACTAGAAAATTCTATGCTGAAAAATGGAAAAGATTCTGTTCCTGGAGCCAAACTCGGGGGATGGGCACAGCAGTACCCAGTTTACCACATATTCTTCAATACTTAACTGAGATGCTTCACAAGGGCCTTTCCTTTTTTTCCATCAAAATTCATGCCTCAGCCATTTCAGCACATTACAACACAGAACCCACCCCTCTTCTCTCATCCACTGCTGAAACAATTCCTCAGAGGGGCCAAAAACTTAAGACCACCCAGGAGATCCCCTACTCCAGCCTAGGACCCTAACTTTGTATTGGAAAAGCTCACTCTTTCTCCCTTTGAGCCAGCTGCAGATGCAGAGTTGAAATTCCTTTCTTGGAAAACAGCCTTCCTTCTAGCCATTACTTCAGCAAGAAGGATGTCAGAATTACAGGCCGTCATGGCAGTGGAGCCTTTCATCGTCTTTCATGCGGATAGGGTGTCCCTCAGGACCAATCCCTCATTTATGGCCAAAGTGGTATCCAGTGTGGTCCTTAATCAGTCCATTAATTTGCCAACCTTCTTTTCTAATCCACAGAACAAAGGGGAGTGAATATTGCACTCCTTGGATGTGCACAGACAACTTCGATTTTACTTGGACAGGACTATGCCTCTCAGGAAATCTGAATAGCTGCTGGTGGCATTTGCTGCAGGGGCAGAGGGGAAGGCCATTTCAAAGCAAACCATTTCTAAGTTGATAGGCCATTGCATTCATTTCTGCTATAAGCACCATGGAAAACCTGCCCCACAGGGGATAAGACCACATTCAACCAGGGCTGCATCTACCTCCACAGCCTTTCTCAGAGGTGTCCCTACCAGGGACATCCTAGAAGCTGCTACCTGGAGTTCTGTACATACTTTCACCAAGCATTACCACTTGCCAATTTTTTCTAAATCCAGAGCTGGCTTTGCCACTGCCATCTTGCAGGGCCTTTTAGCTGGTCCAAATGCTATCTAATTGCCTCCTCCCATCCTTAGCTTTGGGAATCTACCCAAATGTGATGACTGCAACAGTGAAACACAAAGAACGTAGTACAGTTGTGTACACTTACCATAAATGTAGATGTTCGAGTGTATTCACTGTTGCAGTCCTGGTTACCCTCCCTCCAGCCCCCTGACTTCTATTGACTGTACCTCTATTTTTGTTTACTATGCTTAAAGCTTTTTGGTGTATTTGCTTTTTTGTTGGAGGTATAACCTTGCATATATGTATATATATATATATATATATATATATATATATATATATAATTTTTTTTTTATATATATATATATATATATTTGTTTCCCATTAGGGGGGCACCTGACATCTGGGGCAAGAAAAACTGATGTAATGGTGTCGACTGCATGCTTTTTATACCCCTGACTGCCTGACGTCATGGAAGATGAGACAGCAACTGATGCAGGACCCAAGACTTTGATAATCAGGCCAACTGAAGGCTACCTGCAAGCAGATAACCCAAATGTGATGACTGCAACAGTGAATACACTCGAACATCTACATTTATGGTAAGTGTACACAACTGTACTTTCCAGGATCTAGTCCACATATAGAGAATGCCTAAAATAGATCTGTTCATCCCCTTTCAAAACAAACAGCTGGAGAAATTGTGTTGCAGACATCCTTGAAGTTGCTTGGAGGACAGAAGCATTCACGCTCCCTTTCCCGTATGCGTTTCTACTCTTTCCAGTGATTCACAAGGTACTTCTGAGAGTTCATAGAGAAATGACCAAGATCGTTGTGGTAACCGCCGTATTGGCCTAGGCAGTCATGGTTCTCCCTGTTAAAGCTATTGTCCAAGAACAATTACAACAGAATTCCTTACATGCAGGATCTGCTTACACCCCAATTTGTGGAAACTTCATTGACAGGCTGGATGATTCAGTCTTGATTCCATTTAGGCACCTGTTCATGAGGATGTGCAGCAGGTGTTAAAGGTAGTCAGAAATCTTGCTACTAGAAAATCTTATGTTTACAAGTGGATGAGATTTTCTCAGTGGTACCTGAATGGAAACAAGAGGGTCCATTGAGGTTAATGTCTCTCTAGTCTTGAAATATTTGTGCAAGCTACTTCAGGATAGTTTATTGTATGCGTCTATTAAGGTGCATTTAGCAGCAATCCCTACTTGTCTGCCAGTGGATCCTTCTCTTTTGGACAACAGTTCATGAAAGGAGTATTGCATATCAGACTCCCTTTGCAAGTAGATTCCTCCTTCAAGTGTAACTGTAGATGTTCTTTGTGTTTCACTGTTGCAGTCATTACATTTGGGTAATCCTGCTGGCAGGTTGCCCTCAGTCGGCCTGAATTCCAAAGTCTTGTGTCCTGCATTTTCTTTGGTCTTTCTTGCTGTGCGGTGCCCGAAGCAGAAGCAGTTCGCAAGTGCCGGTCGGCCGACTGCTAAGATTTTTGACTTCGAATTTCAGATCCAAAGTCTTCTATAAAGATAAGAATCCCATTGGGAAAACTTTTTTCTTGCTCCAGAACCGATGTCAGAAAAAGTTAATAATTGTATTTCTTGTGGGAAGCAAATACCTCATAAGGACTTTCATTCTTACTGTATTCTTTGCCTAGGCCCTGATCATAACTTTCTGGGTTGTCGGTTTTGTGCTAGATTTAACCAATGCACTATTAAGCGTCTGTATGATTTTGCTTTAAACTACTTTGGATGCAGGTTTAATTATCCAGAAATGTCGTCGGAAAGCCATCCGACTACCGGAGTTCACAAAAAACGCAAAGAAAAAGAAAGACAGCCGAGGCCCAAAAATGACGAAGCTTCTCCTAAGCCAGTCGCCGGTTCTCAGTGAGGCACTTTCGCAGCCCCTGACGACCGCTACTTTAGGGTCGCAGGCCGCTACCGACTCCCACGTGGAGTCAGCCATGCCACTGAAAACTCAAGATATTGGAGCTTCGGACGCTAATCTTCAGATGGGTCCGGAGCCGCTGAGCAGGCACCGGCTTCTGAGGGTGGATTCAGACCCAAACGTCTATACATTAAACTGACTTCAAAGGCAAAGACTACAGCACCTTCAAAGGCAAAGAAGCAAACTCAAGAGCCACGTGGACAGGCCTCTATGCCCAAAAAACAGATGCTCAAAATGGCCGAAGACTTGATTACCTTGATGAGGGGTTCTCATCCCCCTCCTGATAAGAGGCCTAGGCAAGAGACTGACTATGAATCTTCAGATCAGGTTTCTGTTTCTTCTGATTCCTCTTCTGATGAGGCTCTCGGAAAGCTTGTTTCCATCTTTTCTTCCTTTTGGACCCTAGAAAACTGAAAGGGTTTTCTCTCTCTTTGTGTTACAGGATGTTCTTCGTGTTTCACTGTTGCAGTCATTATATTTGGGTAATCTGCTGGCAGGTTGCCCTCAGTCGGCCTGAATTCCAAAGTTTTGGGTCCTGCGTCGGTTGCTGTCTCCTCTTCCATGACGTCAGGTCGTCAGGGGTATAAAACATGCAGCCGACGCCATTTTCTTTAGCCTTTCTTGCCGCGCGGTGCCCGAAGCAGAAACATTTCGCAAGTGCTGGTCAGCTGACTATTGAAATATTCGCATTTGAGTTTCAGAACCGAAGTCTTCAATAAAGCTAAGTACCCCGTTGGGGAAACTTTTTTCTTGCTTTTTACCGATGTCAGAAAAAGTTAATAATTGTATTACTTGTGGGAAGCAAATACCTCTACCGAAACCCATGTGGAGTCCGACATGCCGCAAGATACTCAAGGTGTTGGACCGACGGATGTATCTCCCTCGGATGGGTCCAGAGCCGCTGAGCAGGCACCGGCTTCTGAGGGTGTATTCAGACCTCAACATTTTTATATCAAACCGACGAAAACTGCAAAACTAAAGGCAAAAACACCTTCTTAAACTAAAAAAATGATGCCTGAGCCACGTGCACAGGCCTCTATGCCTAAAAAACAGATTATCAAAATGGCTGAAGACCTTATTACCTTGATCAGGGGTACCCATCCCCCTCCAGATAACAGGCCTAGGCAAGACACTGACTATGAATCTTCAGATCAGGTTTCTATTTCTTCTGATTCCTCTTCTGATCAGGAATTATCTTTACCTCCCTATGATGATTCTGATGCTGAGGAGTCTATTCCATCTGCATCTCCTCCTGAGGATTATTCATTTGGAGAAACCTTGCATACTTTGAGGGAGTATTTTCACTGGGAGAGTCAAGACTTCTCAGAATCAAAAAAGAGGCTCAGGGATTTCTTCCTCCTCCCTCAGCACAAGCCTTTAGCCATTCCCCCTGTGTTAGACATTGTGGATGATGTTTTTTCGGAGTCAAGCCTGACACCTGACTCTTTACCTCCGGCTCCCAGTAAGCCTGACCGGTATTACAGGGTCCCTGACTCTCATAATTTTTTATTTAGAAACCCTGCTGCTGATCCTGAAACTATTTCACAGGGTCCAAAGGGAGTTAAGGCCTCAACAGCAAAAAACCCTACCCCCTCCAACAGAGATTTAAGGGCGCTGGACAGATGGGGAAAAAAGGTTTATACATCTGCAACCTTGGCAATCAGGGCCTTAAACTGTCAATTTCATATGCTTAAGTACCAACAACATGTTATGGGATTGCTGAAACAGAAAATGATGTTGATTTCAGAATGTGCAGAAAATAAAGAATTGCAGGAATTATTGCATGCAGCTGAGCAAGTTGGAAAGCATACTTTGCAATGTGGTTTTGATTCTTTAGAGGCCTCCTGCAGGGTCTCAGTTACTGGATCTGTGATTAGGAGGCATGCCTGGTTAAAGGAACAAAATTTGCCTGGTCACGTTAAAGATAAATTGCTAGATGCACCTTTACAGCATAATTCTCTGTTTGGTATTAAGGCAGAAGAGGTTTTAAAGAAAATGGAAGACAAAGCTAAGTCTGTGCAAACTGTTAAACGTTTCTTAGAAGTGCAGCCACCTAGATTCAGTAGACATTGGCCTACAAAAAATTGGTCCTTTCCCGTGTCAGACAGAGCTCAAAGGGACAAATCCAGACGTCCTAAAGGTTCCAGGTACCAGGCTCAAGACTCATACAGGTCAAAGCAATGGGGGCGCATCCACCTCCAAATCTGGAGGAGATAAAGCGCAAACCTACAGAAAGCAATCCCAATGACTTCCCTCTGCCTACACCAAGCACTTATCTTTTGGCAGCACCCATAGGGGGAAGATTAGAACCTTTTGCTCAAAATTGGCAGTTAATAACCCAGGACAAGTGGGTACTGAACATCGTATCACAGGGATACAGATTACATTTCCACACTCTGCTAATGACAAATAGTTGGCCAGACCTGCCAAAAAACCAATGGGCAGAGGCACAGAAACAGGTTACGTCCCTCATGGATATGGGGGCCATTCAGACAGTACCAGAACAGGAAAAAGGACAAGGTTTTTACTCAAGACTGTTCTTGGTACCCAGAAAGGACAAGGCCTGGCGGCCACTATTGGATTTATCGATTTTGAACACATACCTGGACATTCCAAAATTCAAAATGCTCACTTTGCAGCAGCTTCTGCCCAAGCTGGGCAAGAATATTTGGCTGGTGACTTTAGACTTAAAAGAGGCATACCTGCATGTCCCAATAAGACAGTCGTGCAGAAGATACCTCAGATTCAAGGCTGGCTTAATGCATAACCAATTCTCTGCACTGCCCTTTGGCTTATCTACTGCGCCCAGGGTCTTTACAAAGTGCCTGGCACCAGTAATTGCATTTTGCAGACAAAGAAGTATTCAGATATATCCTTACTTGGACAATTGTCTCATTCAAGCAGAGAACAAGGACACTCTTCTACGACACCTGGCGTTTGTGAAAAGGCTTCTAGCATGCCTAGGGTACACAATAAACGAAAAGAAATCACATTTGGTGCCCTCTCAAAAGATAACATTCCTGGGTGCAAGCTGGCATACAACTGCCCAGGTGGCTTACCTCACGCCGGACAAACAAAGGCAACTGACTACTTACTTCAAACTGATGCCACCAAAAACCCAGTCTTCTGCAAGACAAATTCTACAGGCTCTGGGCTTCATGGCGTCCTGCATCCTACTAATTCCATATGCAAGACTGCATATGAGGAAACTTCATTGGTACCTAAAAAGTTTATGGAGTCAACATTCACACAGGCTGGAAACAATGATTCCTCTCATCCCCTGCCTGCAACAGGAATTTCTATGGTGGGCAAAGGCCTGTCACCAAAACATGGGACGGCCCTTCACTCTACCCCCTGCCAGCCAAACCTTAACAAACGACCCATCAGATTATGCCTGGGGGGCCCACATGACAGGAAGATGCATTCAGGGCATATGAGCACCAAATCAAATGCATCTACATATCAACCAGAAAGAGATGCTAGCTGTTCAAAATGCCCTTACAGCCTTCAGGGACTTACTTCATCCAGGACAACTACTGATAAAGACGGACAACACCACAGTCATTTGGTATATAAACAAGCAAGGGGGCACACACTCATACCCCCTTTGCAGATTAGCCATGGCACTGTGGGACACAGCTTTGACCTACCAAATAAATCTTTAAGCTCAATTCCTGCCAGGAAAACAGAACACTCTGGCAGACTATTTAAGCAGAAACCTTATGGATCCTCACGAGTGAAAACTAAATCCACAAGTATTCAGCATGATAACAGAGAAATGGGGGAGCCCAGACATAGATCTATTTGCCTCTCCTCAAAATTATCAATTGAAAAAATTCTGCACAAGGACTTATCACAGACAAGCATGGAAAGTGGACACCCTATCCTTCATTTGGAAAAACGTGTCAGTTTACGCCTTTCCTCTTATGCCTCTTCTACCCAAGGCCCTCCTAAAAGTCAGACAGGAGAAGCCTAAGATGAAATTAATTGCCCCGGACTGGCCCCGCCAATACTGGTACCCCATCCTAAGGAACTTGTCTCAATACCCAGCTTGGACCTTGCTTCAAGGACCACAACTACTGTCCCAGCAAAACGATCAGATCCTGCACAATCAACTACAGACTCTGAACCTGGCAGCATGGCTAATCATGTAATCTTAAGAATGACACCTCTCAGTAAAGCTGTGATGGATGTCATTTTGGAAGCCAGAAGGCTTAGCACTAGAAAATCTTATGCTGACAAATGGAAGAGATTCTGTGCTTGGAATCGAGCACAAGGAACTGATACAGCAGAACCAAATATTCCTCAGATATTACAATACTTAATTGAGATGCTTGACAAATGCCTATCTTTCTCTTCAATCAAAATCCATGCCTCTGCCATTTTGGCTCATTACAATACAGAGCCACCAATCTTTTCTCATCTTTTACTAAAGCAGTATCTTAGAGGAGCCAAAAACCTGGAGAAGATCACCATTACCTGCATGGGACCTCAATTATGTGTTGGAAAAGCTCACCCTGCCTCCATTTCAACCAGCTGCTACCGCTGATATAAAGTTCTTGTCATGGAAGACAGCTCTGCTGCTAGCAATTACTTCAGCAAGAAGAGTTTCAGAGCTACAGGCTCTCATGGCTGTGGAGCCTTTTATCATATTTTACCCAGACACGGTGTCTCTTAAGGACAAATCCCACTTTTATGCCTAAGGTGGTTTCCAGTGTGGCTCTTAACCAAACAATTCATCTGCCAACTTTTTATCCAAATCTGCAGAACAAAGGGGAGATAATTCTGCATTCCTTGGACGTACACAGACAGTTAAGATTCTACTTGAGCAGAACAAAAGCTCTAAGAAAAACTGAGCAATTACTAGTGTCATATGCTGCAGGATCAGAAGGAAAGGCTATCTCAAAGCAGAGAATTTCAAAGTGGATAAGCCACTGCATCCGTTTCTGCTACTTACACCATGGTAAACCTGTGCCCAAGGGCATTAGGTCAATTTCCACCAGAGCTGCAGCTACTTCGGCAGCCTTTCTCAGAGGAGTACCAACCAAAGACATTCTAGAGGCTGCTACCTGGAGTTCTGTTCACACCTTTACAAAGCATTACCATTTGCTCTTTACTCTAGGTCCAGGGCAGGCTTTGCCACTGCTGTGCTGCAGGGCCTTATAGCTGCACCTAATGCTGTTTAGCTCCAGCCTCCCATCCATAGCTTTGGGATTCTACCCAAATGTAATGACTGCAACAGTGAAACACGAAGCACATAGTACAGTTGTGTACACTTACCATAAATGTAGATGTTCGAGTGTAGTCACTGTTGCAGTCCAGATTACACTCCCGCCATCCCCATGTCATTCTACAATTTATCTTTCCTTCTCTATCTCCTTGTAGATGAAGGTAAAGTTTATATTTTATGACTACCTTTTTTGGGGGCACCTGACATCGGGGGCAAGAAAAACTAAAGAAAATGGTGTCGGCTGCATGTTTTATACCCTTGACGACCTGACGTCATGGAAGAGGAGACAGCAACCGACGCAGGACCCAAGACTTTGGAATTCAGGCTGACTGAGGGCAACCTGTCAGCAGATTACCCAAATGTAATGACTGCAACAGTGACTGCACTCGAACATTTACATTTATGGTAAGTGTACACAACTGTACTTTGTCCTGGTCCTACCAGGTGATTGGTTCTCCACCATCATAGACAGGCAGTAGGAGAAGTTCTATGCTTTGAGAGACTGCCTGAGGGAGGGTAGCAGGGCAGTACTTATCCACATGCCAGTAAGGCAGTATGTTCTGTGAACATCCGCTGTTACAGTTAAGTAGAACTTAAGGCAGCTGTACATCTCTCTTCCCTTGGAAATGGACAGGGCAGTTGCCCAGTAGTTTACTCAGACAAGATCAGGGGAGTTTGATACATCCTGACCCCAAACAACTGCAGCTAACTGGCTGGATGATAGAATTTTAATACTTTTTAGGTGACTTTTTTGTCTGAGGATGTACAGTAGGTGTTAATAAAACCAAGAAAGCCTGCTTCTAGAAAACTATATATTGGCAAATGGAATTTTTTGTTGCTGTCAAGAAAAGAACCAGCGCCTATTCCCAGACAAGTGTTCCCTGGTTCTATAGTATTTATGAGAGTTACTATCATGTGGCCTGTATTATTCCTTAGTCAAGGTTCATTTATCTGCTATTTCAGCATGTCTGCCTGTGGATTCCCCTCTTTCAGTGCAATTTCATGTGAAAATGTTTTGGAATGGGGTGTTGCATAAGATTCTTCCCAGGGAACGGTTGACATCTTGGGATACTAACTTTGTGTTAGAAGCACTATTTCTCCATCTGAACCCAGCTCATCAGGCTGACTGGAGGTTATTCACATGGAAACAATCTTACTAATTATTCTGACCTCTGCAAAAAGATTATCTGAGTTGTAAGCTGACATGGTGAGTCAACTTATCTCATTTTCAACAAAGATAGGGTTTCCCTAAGAACTAATCCTTTGCTTATGCCTAGACTGTTATGCAAATTTACCTTAAGCCAATCTATCTATCTCCCTGTCCCCTCTTTCCAGAACCTAAAAATGAAGGAGAAAGGATACGCCATACCTTGGATGTCTGCATACCACTCAAATACTGTCTTAACAGAACAAAATCTTTCAGAAGTTCAGGTTAGTTGTTCATTTCTTGTGAAGGTGAGAAAAAAAGGACAATGTGTGTCAAAACAGATTTTTTCTAAATGGTGGTCTTTTGCTACTACTTTGTACCCACCTCAAGAAACAATTCCAGGTAAGATCAAGGCTCACTGTACCAGGGCCTTAGCTTTGTATATGGCTTTTTGGAAATGGGTTGGATTCTAGAAGCAGCAACTTTGTCTTATGTGCACTGTTTTACAAAACATTACAACTAGATTCCCTCTCCAGATCTGGGGCGGACTTTGTTAGGGCCATTCTCCATCGTGGACTGTCATCCTTCCTCCTTCCAGTCTGCTTAAGTTATTACAATTTACCCATATAGCTTAGGCTACTACAGCAGTGATCTTTATTAAGGACATAATACAGTTGTGTAAGTGAACTTGCTGTAGATGTTCACATGATTACTACTGCAGTAGCCATTTCCTTCCTCCACCCCTTTTAGCTTTGTATGTTATGTTTGTTATGTCAGGGTGTGTGTGGACTTTTTATGTTCTTAGCATTGTCCAGTCAGGGCTTTTGCCTCCCTCTCTTTTTTGGCATGAAAGCTTTGAGGGTCTTGGTGTCCAGACCTGACTTTTAATCAGCTCATCTCAAGCTTTCTAATGGTTTGGACATGTCAAATGCTAGCTGAAAGCTTTGGAAGCTGGCTGGCAGTTGTCTGTAGGTTAGGCTATTGCAGCATTAATCCTCTACTGTTATGGTAAGTTTGCTTGCACAGCTGTACTGATTCCTATAGCATTAAGAAAAAAAGGACAACCTTTGTCTAAACAGATTGTTTTCAAATGATTGTCTCATGCTGTTGCTTTTTGTTATTCTTAGTAGTAAGATACTTCCAAGCAAAGTCCGCATACTTTCTACTTTTGTGACTTTTTGGGAAGGGGTGTACTCTTGAAATATACTAAAGGCAGTAACTTGATGGTTTGTGCACACCTTTACCAGTTAGTGCAAACTAGATGCCATCTCTAGGTCTAGAGCAATCAGTTCTCCATGGGATAATGGAGTGTGGTCCATTTTCCTCCTCCATTATTTAGTAAGCTCTTGTATTTATCACACATTGCTTAAGACTACTGCAGCAGTGGTCCAATGATGAACATTTTACATTTGTATAAACAAACTTACCATAACAGTAGATGTTTAAATAAATCACTACTGTAGTAGCCAATCCCTCCCCATATCCCTCTATTTTTGTTATTTTTTTGCTGGTGTGTGGGACTTTTTGTTTTTATGTTCTATCTGTCATGGCTCTAGCCTCTCTATCTTTTGAGGGAAGACACCATTGATGTTTAGGAGCCCTAGCCACTGCATTTACTCTGCATCCCTCTTGCATACCAGTGGCTAGGGTGCATGGAAGGAGCCCTAAAGCTTTGGAAGGTGGCCAGCTGGTCTAATCCTTGACAGGATGTGCCATATTGTTTAAGCTGCTACAGTAGTAATCAGTTCCAACATCTAGTGATATGTTAAGTTTACTAATGTACTTTTTACATCCTCAGTTGTCTCACCGTTATTCGGCAAGTAGTCATGTTCAGCACAGGGAGGCTAAAGATGGGTCCAGCCACTTATATTGTCTGGATATTCTCTTTATTTTCCTTTTAGCACTGTGTAGCTTTTCCTCCTCTTATTTTGCCAAGCATTCTAAGTATCTTTTTACTTTTTCCCCACATATGTCGGTCCCTTATTTCTACTATATTCTTAGTCCATTTTCATTATGTCCCCTGCAGTAGCTAGCATTTCAGGAACCATTTTTATCTGTCCTAATAACTGTCAGATTTTTCTTGTTACCCATAACATAAACTCTCCACTTTTCAGTACATGTGTAGGGAAACACCTTTTCTTTTTTCTTTTCTTTTAATTAATTGTATCTTTGCTCTTTTAGGTGAGTGGTCTGATATTGCCATTGGATGGGTTGCAATACCCTCAGCCAAATATGCATGCTCCTTTGCTATGTAGTTTCTGTCAAAGTTGCATAGTCTAGTTATTGCATCTTGGGGAGCAAATGAGTAAATTCCCTCTGAACTGTTGCTGAAATAATATCTTCCATTTCAATTGCCTTCATATACTTTTTTTTTAAATCTATTTTTTTTCTTCCTTTTTTTTTTTTTTAGTTAGTTTTCCTTTTAGGACCCCTGGGCACATCCTAACTACAATACATCAAGTTCCATTCACTACCTATAATTAAAATACACTGCTGAAATCTCATAATTTCTCCGAAAGGTTTTTTAAGCTCCATAGCTGCAGTTTTGAGTGAATGTCGATACATTTTAAAGTAAACCAATATCCCAGCCAGTATCTCTTCACTGCCACAAATCTTAGGTTGTCTTTTGTTTGTTGGAGCCCCTCTTCCTATCAAGATAACACTCCCTTCTCCTTTGTCTCTAATATTTTGTTGAATTCTTATGTTTAAATGAGCTTGTGTCTAATATTTTCAGATGCCTTTTCTGCAACATGGCAGATGTTCTTCGTGTTTCACTGTTGCAGTCATTACATTTGGGTAATCTGCTGGCGGGTTGCCCTCATTCGGCCTGATTAACAAAGTCTTGGGTCCTGCGTCAGTTGGTGTCCCTCTTCCATGACATCGGGTCATCAGGGATATAAAACATGCAGCCGACTCCATTACATGAGTCTTTCTTGCCGCGCGGTGCCCGAAGCAGAAGCAGTTCGCAAGTGCCGGTCGGCCGACTCCTGAAATTTTTATTTTCAAGTTTCAGAACCGAAGTCTTCAACTAAAAGCTAAGTACCCCGTTGAGGAAACTTTTTCTTGCTCCTTACCGATGTCAGTAAAAGTTAATAATTGCATTACTTGTGAGAAGCAAATACATCATAAGGATTTTCATTTGTACTGTATTCCTTGCCTAGGCCCTGACCACAATGTGCCTTGCTGTCAGTTTTGTGCTAAATTTAATCAACGCATGATTAAACGTCAGTATATTTTTGCTTCTGAATATTTTGGCTCAAGATTTATTTATCCAGAAATGTCGTTGGTTAGCAATCCGACTACCGGAATACCTAAAAAACGCAAAGAAAAAGACAGAGACAGACCGTCGAGGTCCAAAACCGAAGATGACACTTCTCCTAAGCCGGTTCACCGGTACTCAGTGAGGCGCTTTCGCAACCCCTGATACCTGCTACTTCTGATTCGCAGGCCTCTACTGAGACTCATTCGGAGTCCGGTATGCCGCGAGATACTTCAATTATGGAACCTGCGGATGTCTCTACCTTGGATGGGTCCAGAGCCGCTGTGCAGGCACTGGCTTCTGAGGGTTTCAGGCCTACAGATTTGTATATTAGACCGATGCCATCTTCAAAACTAAGGCCAAAATCTAAATCTGTGTCTAAAAAATGACGCCTGGGCCACATGTGCAGGTCCCTCTGCCTAAAAAACAAATTATCAAAATGGCTGAAGATTTAATTACTCTGGTCAGGGGTTGCCAAACCCCTCCTTCTAAGAGGCCTAGGCAAGACATTGACTATGAATCTTCTGAGCAGGAGTCTATTTCTTTTGACTCTTCTAATGAACAGGATTTGTCTATTCCTACTTATGAGGACTCTGATGCAGAAGATTCCATTCCTTCTGCTTCTCCCCCTGAGGGTAACTTTGGGAAAACTTTACATACCTTAAGGGAACATTTTCATTGGAAAAGTCAGGATTTCTCTGAATCTAAAAAGAGACTTAGGGATTTTCTTCTTCTTCCTCAGCATAGGCCTTTGGCCATACCTTCTGTTCTAGACATTGTTGATGTTTTTTCAGAATCTAGTATGACTCCTCATTCCCTACCTCTGGCTCCTTGTAAGCCAGAGAGATACTACAGGGTTCCTGACTCCCACAAATTCCTTTTCAAAAAATCCCATTGCTGACCCTGAAACCATTTCTCAGGGTCCCAAGGGCATTAAGGCCTCTACTGCTAAAAATCCTACCCCTTCTGATAGAGATTCCAGGGCGCTGGATAGGTGGGGTAAGAAGGTTTACACGTCTGCAACCTTGGCAATCAGGGCTTTAAACTGTCAATTTCATATGCTTAATATATCACACAGCATATCATGGGACTACTTAAACAGGAAATGATAATCTTTGACTGTGTGGAAAATAAAGATTTGCAGGATTTATTTCATTCAGCTGATAAGTTGGAAAACATACTTTGCAATGTGGTTTTGGTTCCTTGGAGGCCTCTTGCAGGGCTGCTGTAACTGGATCTGTGCTAAGAAGGCATGCTTGGCTCAAAGAGCAAACTCTGCCTGACCATGTTAAAGCTTTGGTAGTAAGGCTGAAGAAGTGTTAAAGATGGAAGATAAAGCTAAATCTATGCAATCTGTGAAAGATTTTTTACAAGTGCAACCTCCAAGATTTAGTAGGCACTGGCCTACTAAAAACTGGTCCTTTCCAGTCCCCTCGAGAGCTGCTCAAGTCAAATCTAGACATTCCAAAGGCTCCAGATTTAAGTTACAAGTAACTTTTAGAACAAAACAATGGGGTGCCTACACCTCCAAATCTGGAAGCAGCAAGGCACCTCCCTATGGTAAACAGTCTCAATGACTTCCCCCTACAATCACCAAACACTTACCTGTTAGCCGCCCCTTTTGGGGGAAAACTGGCACTTCATGCACAAAACTGCAACTCATTACCCCAGGACAAATGGGTTTTAAATATAGTATCCCAGGGATACAGATTTCATTTCCACGCATTGCCAATCCCAAACGGATGGCCAGATCTGCCCCCAAATCAGTGGGCAGAGGCCCAGAAACAAGTTCTGTCCCTTATGAACCTGGGGGCTATTCACCCAGTACCAGAAGAGGAAAAGGGACAAGGTTTCTATTCAAGACTTTTCCTGGTACTCAGAAAAGACAAATCAAAGCATCAAATTCTGGACTTATCCACTCTAAATACATTTCTGGACATTCCAAAATTCAAGATGTTGACTCTTCAACAGTTACTAGCTATGCTAGGCAAAGATGCCTGGTTGGTAACTCTAGACTTAAAAGAGGCTTACCTGCATGTCTCAATCAGCTAATCTTGCAGAAGATACCTCCGCTTCAAAGCAGGCTACTTGCATTACCAGTTCTCTGCACTGCCCTTTGGCTTATCTACTGCGCCCAGGGTCTTCACAAAGTGTCTGGCACCAGTAATTGCATTTTGCAGGCAAAGAAATATTCAGATATATCCATACCTGGACGATTGTCTAATTCTGGCAGAAAACAAGGACATTCTTCTAAAGCATCTGGCATTTGTAAAAAGGATCCTAACTTGTCTAGGGTACACCTTAAATGAAAAGAAATCACAATTGGTACCCTCTCAAAAAATGACATTCCTGGGTGCAAGCTTGAATACAACTGCCCAGATGCCTTACCTTACGCCAGAAAAGCAAATTCAATTGGTGACTTACTTCAAACAGGTGGCCACAAAAACTCTGCTATCTGCAAGACAAGTTCTGCAGGCCTTTGGGGTTCATGGCCTCCTGCATTCTTCTAATTCCATATGCAAGACTGCATATGAGGAAACTTCAGTGGTACTTAAAACGTTTATGGAGTCAACATTGTCACAGCCTGGAAACAATGATTTCTATTATACCTTGCCTGCAACTAGAGTTCCTATGGTGGGCAGAGGCCTGCCACCAAAACAAGAGACTGCCATTCACTCCATCCCCTGCCGCCCAAACCCTGACTACAGACACATCAGACTATGCTTAGGGGGCTCATCTGGCAGGGAAGTGCATTCAGGGCAAATAGAGCCCAAATCAAATGCACCTACATATCAATCAGAAATAGATGCTAGCTGTACAGAATGCACTGACAGCCTTCAAGGACTACCTTCATCCAGGACAACTACTGATAAAGACAGACAACACCACAGTTATGTGGTACATAAACAAGCAGGGGAGCACACATTCCTACCCCATTTGCAGACTCTGATTGCTCCAGACTGGCCTCGCCAACACTGGTGCCCACTCCTACGCAATGTGTCAACCTTCCTCCGTGGCACCTGCCTCAGACACCTTACCTACTGTCTCAGCAGAGCTACCAAATTCTGCACACTCAGCTCCAAACTTTGAATCTTGCAGCGTGGCTAATCAGTTAATTTCACCCTCGGCATCCCTCAGCAAGCCTGTGATGGATGTCATTTTGGAGGCTAGAAGGCCTAGTACTAGAAAATATTATGCTGACAAATGGAAAAGATTCTGTGCCTGGAACCAATCACAAGGAATAAGCACAGCAATGCCCAATCAAGCTTTTTTGTGTTGAATTATTGTGCAGAATTTGTCCAACTGATAGTTCTGGGGTGAGGCAAAAAGATCTATGTCTGGGCTCCCCCATTTGCGTGTCAACATGTTGAAAACTTGTGGTTCCAGTTTCCATTCGTGTGGGTACATAAGATTTCTGCTTAGTTCGTCTGCCAGAGTGTTTAGCTTTCCTGGCAGGAATTGAGCTTGTAGTTGTATTTGAAAGGTCAAGGCCATGTTCCACAATGCCATGGCTAGTCTGCAAAGGGGGTAGGAATGTGTGCCCTCCTGCTTGTTTTATGTACCACATAACTGTGGTGTTTGTCTTTATCAGTAGTTGTCCTGGATGAAGGTAGTCCTTGAAGGCTGTCAGTGCATTCTGTACAGCTAGCATCTCTTTCTGATTGATATATAGGTACATTTGATTTGGGCTCCATTTGCCCTGAATGCACTTCCCTGCCAGATGAGCCCCCCCAAGCATAGTCTGATGCGTCTGTAGTCAGGGTATGGGTGGCAGGGGGTGGAGTGAACGGCAGTCCCTTGTTTTGGTGGTAGGCCTCTGCCCACCATAGAAACTCTAGTTGCAGGCAAGGTATTCCTACTAGCAGCTTGTGCATTCCTTGCAACACTTGACTAGTACGACTTTTACATACCTTTGTTTGAATTCATGTTATGTTTTTCTAAGCAGTTCAAATTGCTCTACCCCCTTGTCCCTTTAATGTGTAGAATAATTAAAAAATATATGCATTTGCAGAGTGTTGACCTTTGAAGCTTCAACTTCATATTGTTGGTTACTCGCACTGGCATTACCTGCTCTAAAACTAGGTATTCATACTGCCAGTGATTGCACCCAAACGTATTAATGTAAGTGTAGTCTGTTACATTCCCCTCCCAAAGTGTAGAAAGCAGTCTGTATTTGTTCCACCAGTAATTTACTTAACAAGTAGATCTCTGAGAAAATAAGTTTGCTACTTTATACTTAGTATATTCAAAAGTTAAGCTGCTGGGGAAATGTTCGATTTTAGCCCTGTTTACTTTCTTATTTTTTAAACCTTCCATTCTCTCAGAACTAGCTTTCATCATTCTTCTAAAAGTTCTTTAAGTACTAGGCAGCCAGTCTGCAGACCATTTCAAGCCTACTCAATAATTCATATTCATAAGTTCCCCCAGACTCAAGCATTGCAGTGCACGTTAGACCAGAGTAGAAGTTGATGTTAACCATTCCAATTGTTTAGGTTTACCTGAAGTTGACAAGGATGTTACTCTGCTTGACATAATGTTTTTCATGTTTCACTGTTGCAGTCACCACACTTGGGTTATCTGCCTGCAGGTAGCCCTCAGTCGGCCCGAATACCAGAGACTTAGTATTTCTGTGTCGGTTGCTATCGCCCCAGGACTGACGTCAGGGGTATAAAAACAGCCATTGCATCAGTCTTTCTTGCCGAGGAGGAGCCTGAAGCAGAAGCAGTTTGCAAGTGCCGGTCGGCCATTACCTGAATTTTTCGTTTTTGTTAAATAATCCTGAAGTATTCTAAAAGCTAAGTATCCCATAGGGGATCCAGGGGATCCTTTATTCGTGCTCTAACCAATGTCAGAAAAAGTTGACAATTGTCTTGCCTGTGGAAAGCAAATACCTTACAGAGATTTTCATTCTTACTGCATCACCTGTTGAGGCCCAGACCACGACGTCCCTCGCTGTCGGTTTTGTGCCTTGTTTAATGCCCGAACCATTCATCTGCAATTTTTGTAGCTAAATTGTTTCGCTCTCAATCTCTGTACTCCGAAATGGCTTCATTAAGCCATCCGACTACCGATCTTCCAAAAAAAGTAAGGATAAAGACAGAGGCAGACCACATAGGTCCAAAACTGCCAACAACGCTTCCGCTAAGCTAGTCGCCAGTCCGCCAGTACTCAGTGAGGCTCTTTCGCAGCCCCTGATGCCCGCTACTACAGATTCGCAGGCCTCTGCTGAGACCCTTTCAGAGTCTGGTATGCCACGAGATGCCTCTTTGACTATGGAACCTGCGGATGTCTCTACCTTGGATGGGTCTGGAGCCGATGTGCAGGCACCAGCTTCTGAGGGTGTATTCAGGCCTACCGATTTTCATATTAAACCAGCGACTTCGTTTCAAGCCAGAAATCCCGAATTTCTCAGGGCTAAAGTTCACACTACACATAGGAAACCGACGACCAAAGCGCATTCTCAGGCCCACATGCCTCAAAAACAAATAATTAGAATGGTTGAAGACCTTATTACCTTAATTAGGGGAAGCCAGCCTTCCCCCTCAGAGACCTAGAACTGATTTTCCTCCTGATTCTTCTGATCAGGAATCTGATATCTCTTTTCCTTCTGACTACCAGGACATACCCTGATCTATGAGGATTCTGATGCAGAGGATTCCATTCCCTCTGCTTCCCCTCCAGAAGATTTTTCTTTTGGTGAAACCCTGCATACCCTTAGTGAGCATGTCCGCTGGGAAAGCCACAACTACTCTGTTGAAAAAGAGACTCAGGGAATTTTTAAACCTGCCTCAGCACATGCTTCTAGCTATCTGTCCTGATGTTCTTCGTGTTTCACTGTTGCAGTCATCACATTTGGGTTATCTGCCTGCAGGTAGCCCTCAGCCGGCCTGAATACCAGAGTCTTGATTTCTGCGTCAGATGCTGTCGCTTCTTCCATGACGTCAGGTTGTCAGGGGTATAAAATATGCAGCTGACACCATTACATCAGTCTTTCTTGCCGTGCGGTGCCCGAAGCAGAAGCAGTTCGCAAGTGCCAGTTGGCCGACTCATGAAATTTTCGTTTTCGAGTTTCAGACCCGAATTCTTCAAAAAAGATAAGGATCCTGTTGGGGATCCTCTTTTCTTGCTCTAACCAATATCAGAAAAAATTAGCAATTGTCTTGCCTGTGGAAGGCAAATACCTCATAGAGATTTTCATTCTTACTGCGTCATCTGTTTAGGCCCAGACCACGACGTCTCTCACTGTCATTTTTGTGCCTTGTTCAATGCCCGAACTGTTCGTTGTCGGTCTATTTTTGTAGCTAAATGCTTTTGTTCTCTATCTCCCTACTCCTAAATGGCTTTGTTATGCCATCCGACTACCGAACTTCCGAATAAACATAAGGATAAAGACAGAGACAGACCGCATAGGTCCAAAACTGCCGAAGACACTTCCATTAAGCTAGTCGCCAGTCCACTGGTACTCAGTGAGGCACTTTTGTAGACCCTGATACCCGCTACTACAGATTCGCAGGCCTCTACTGAGACCCTTTCAGAGTCCGGTATGCCGTGAGATGCTTCTTCGACTATGGAACCTGTGGATGTCTCTACCTTGGATGGGTCCAGAGCCACTGTGCAGGCACCGGCTTTTGTGGGTGTATTCAGGCCTACTGATTTTCATATTAAACAGACGACTTTGTTTCCAACTAGAAGTACCGGATTCCTCAGGCCTAAAACTCGCACTACAGCTAGAAAACCGACTACCAAACCGCTGACTCAGGCCCATATGCCTCAAAGACAAATGCTTAGAATGGCTGAAGACCTTATTACCTTAATTAGAGGAAGCCAGCCTTCCCCCTCTAAGAGACCTAGAACCGATTTTCTTTCTGATTCTTCTGATCAGGAATCTGATATTTCTGCTCCTTCTGATTACCAGGATTTGCCCTTTTTTACTTATGAGGATTCTGATGCAGGGGATTCCATTCTCTCTGCTTCACCTCCAGAAGATTTTTATTTTGGTGAAACCTTGCATACCCTTAGGGAGCATTTCCTCTGGGAAAGCCAGGACTATTCAAAGTCCAAAAAGAGACTTAGGGAATTCTTACTTCTGCCTCAGCACAGGCCTCTAGCTATCCCTGCTGTTCTGGCTACTGTTGATGATGTTTTCTTGGAATCTAGCCTTACCCCAGGCACTTTACCTCCAGCTCCCAGAAAACCTGACCGGTACTACAGAGTACCTGATTCTCACAAGTTCCTCTTCAAGAACCCTACTGCGGATCCAGAGATCATTTCTCAAGGACCAAAAGGCATTAAGGCTACTGCTGCCAAAAATCCTACTCCTACCGATAGAGATTCTAGAGCCTTAGACAGATGGGGTAAGAAGGTTTGCACTTCTGCTACTTTGGCCATTAGGGCTTTAAATTGACAGTTTCATATGTTAAAGTGTCAGCAGCATATTATGGGACTACTTAAACAGAAAATGTGCTGAACACACAGACTTGCAAGATTTAATGCATTCTGCAGAACAAGTTGGTAAACATACTTTGCGATGTGGTTTTGATGCTTTAGAAGCATCTTGCAGGGCTGCTGTCACTGCGTCTGTACTTATAAGGCATGCTTGGCTTAAGGAACAAAATTTGCCAGATCATGTTAAAGCTAAACTACTGGATGCACCCTTAAACCTTTGGCAACAAAGCAGAGGAAGTCCTCAAAAAGATGGAGGAAAAAGCTAAATCTATGCAAACTGTTAAAGATTTTCTACAAGTACAGCCTCCCAGATTCAGTAGGCATTGGCCTTCAAAGAACTTGTCCTTTCCAGTCCCTTCCAGGCCTTCTCAGTCCAAACCCAGTAACAGCAGACCACCAAGACTTCAGTCTCAGGCTATGCTCAGATCTACCCAGTGGGGGGGCTCCCACTTCCAAAGCAGGGAGTAGTAAGCCACCCCCTACTGAAAAATGTCACAATGACTTAACCTTAACCCTCCCAAGCCCTGCTCAACTACTTGCTCCTTTAGGAGGAAAGCTCGCCCTGCATGCAAAAAAACTGGAAACTCATTACCCAGGACAAATGAGTTTTGAACATAGTTTCCCGAGGATACAGATTCCACTTCCACACACTACCAACCCCAAATGGTTGGCCAAACCTCCCCCTAAATCAATGGACGGAGGCCCAACAGCAGGTTCTCTCTCTTCTCAGTATCAGGGCTGTTCAACTGGTCCCAGCAGAACTAAGGGGACAAGGTTTTTATTCAAGACTTTTTCTGGTACCCAGAAAAGAAAATTCCTGGCGTCCTATCCTGGACTTCTCTATTCTCAACACCTTTCTGGTGGTTTCAAAATGCTAACTCAACAGCTTCTTCCTATGCTAGCCACCTATGGTTCAGGGCAGGCTCCATGCACTTTAAGTTCTCTGAACTTCCCTTTGGCTTATCTACTGCGCCCAGGATGTTCACAAAGTGTCTAGCTCTAGACATTGCATTTTGCAGGCAGATAAATATGCACATTTACCCATACCTGGACGATTGTCTGATTCAGCTAGAAAGCCAGAACTTTCTATTACAACACCTGGTATTTGTAAAGAAACTACTAACCTCACTGGGGTACACCATCAACGAAAAGAAATATCACCTAGTACCCTGCCAACAGATTGTATTCCTGGGAGCAAGCTTGAACACAACTTCCCAGATGGCATTCCTCACTCCAGAGAAGCAAGTTCATTTGACAACCTACTTCAAACTATTGGCCACAAAACCCCAGCTATCTGCAAGGAAAATACTGCAAGCTCTGGGGTTCATGTCCTCTTGCATTCTGCTAATTCCATATGCAACACTGCATATGAGGAAACTCCAATGGTATCCAAAAAGTTTATGGTGTCAGCATTCTCAGGACCTGGAAACAATGATTCCTATCATTCCTTGTCTAAGGACAGAGTTGCTTTGGTGGGCAGAGGCCTGCTACCACAACAAGGGACTCCCTTTCACTCTACCCTCTCCCACCCAAACCCTAACAACGGACGCATCAGACTATGCACGGGAGGCTCACATGGCAGGGTAGTGCATTCAGGGCAAATGGAACCAGAGACAGATGCACCTGCATATCAATCAAAAAGAAATGTTAGCTGTACAGAATGCTCTGACAGCCTTCAATGACCTTATCCTTCCAGGACAACTATTGGTAAAGACAGACAACACCACAGTTATGTGGTACATAAGCAGGGGGGAACCCACTCCTACCCTCTCTGCAGACTAGCCATGGCTCTGTGGAGCACAGCTTCAAGCTACCAAGTGCACCTACATGCCCATTTCCTGCCAGGCAAACTAAATTCACTGGCAGATGACTTAAGCAGAAATCTCAGGGACCCACATGAATGGAAACTAGAACCGAAAATATTCAACTTCTTGAGGAACAAATGGGGGACCCCCAGAGGTAGACCTTTTTGCCTCCCCTCAGAACTACCAATTGAACAAATTCTGCACCAGAACTCCCCACAGTCAAGCTTGGAAAGTGGATGCCCTGTCCTTTACCTGGGAAAGCTTCTCGGTTTATGCCTTTCCCCCTCTGCCTCTCCTCTCGAAGATTCTACTAAAGATCAAACAGGACCAGCCAAGAACAATACTGATTGCACCAGACTGGCCACTCCAGCACTGGTACCCCCTCTTGCGCAGTCTGACACTGTTACAACCATGGCACCTGCCTCAGACCGCTTTCCTGCTGTACCAGCAGATGGGCCAGATCCTGCACCCTCAGCTTCAAACCCTGAAACTTGCAGCCTGACGCATTCCATGAGCTCTCCTCTAGCATCCCTCAGTAAGCAGGTGCAGGATGCCATTCTGGAGCCAAGGAGGCCTAGTACCAGAAAATCCTATGCTGAAAAGTGAAAAAAAGATACTGTTCCTAGAGCCAGGCTCAGGGGGTGGCCACAACGGTGCCCAGCTTACCCCATATTCTAGAGTACTTAACAGAAATGCTCCACAAGGGCCTATCCTTCTCGCAAATTAAGATTCATGCCTCTGCCATTTCAGGACATTATAATACCAAGCCACCACTCTTCTCTTACCCCTCGCTAAAACAGTTTCTTAGAGGGGCCAAAAATTTAAGACCTCCCAGGAGAGCTCCCACTCCAGCCTGGGACCTTAACTTTGTATTGGAAAAGCTCACTCTTCCGCTGCAACAGCAGAGTTGAAATTCCTTTCTTGGAAAACAGCCTTACTTTTAGCCATCACTTCAGCAAGAAGAGTGTCGGAATTACAGGCCCTCATAGCAGTGGAACCCTTCATTATCTTCCATATGGACAGGGTTTCCCTCAGGACTAATCCTTCCTTTATGCCCAAGGTGGTGTCTAGTGTGGCCCTCAACCAGTCCATTAATTTGCCTACTTTTTTCCCTAACCCACAAAACAAAGGGGAACGGATACTGCACTCTCTGGACGTCCACAGATAACTTAGATTCTGTTTGGACAGGACTAAGCCTCTCAGAAAATCTGACCAGCTGCTAGGTGGATTTGCTGCAGGGGCAGAGGGGAAGACCATTTCAAAGCAAACCATTTCCAAATGGATAGCCCATTGCATTTATTTCTGCTACAAGCACCATGGAAAACATACCCCACAGGGGATAAGATCACATTCCACCAGGGCTGCATTTACCTCTACTGCATTTCTCAGAGGAGTCCCTACCAGGGACATCCTGGAAGCTGCTATCTGGAGCTCTGTACATACCTTCATCAAGCATTACCACCTGCCTATCTTTTCTAAATCCAGGGCTGGATTTGCCACAGCAGTCTTGCAGGGCTTAATACCTGGCCCTAATGCTCTTAAACTACCTCCTCCCTTCCTAAGCTTTGGGAATCTACCCAGATGTGATGACTGCAACAGTGAAACACGAAGAACATAGTACAGTTGTGTACACTTACCATAAATGTAGATGTTTGAGTGTATTCACTGTTGCAGTCCTGGATGTTCTTTGTGTTTCGCTGTTGCAGTCATTACATTTGGGTAATCTGCTGGCAGGTTGCCCTCAGTCGGCCTGAATAGCAAAGTCTTGGGTCCTGTGTCTGTTGCTGTCTCATCTTCCATGACGTCAGGTCGTCAGGGGTATAAGACATGCAGCCGATGCCATTTTGTTCAGTCTTTCTTGCCGCGCGGTTCCCGAAGCAGAAGCAGTTCGCAAGTGCTGGTCGGCTGACTCCTGAAATTTTCATATTCGAGTTTCAGAACCGAAGTCTTCAAACTAAAGCTACATACCCCATTGGGGAAACTTTTTCTTGCTCCTTACCGATGTCAGTAAAAGTTAATAATTGCATTACTTGTGGGAAGCAAATACCTCATAATGATTTTCATTTGTACTGTATTCCTTGCCTAGGCCCTGATCACAACGTGCCTTGCTGTCGGTTTTGTGCTAGATTTAACCAATGCACTGTTAAGCGTTGGTATATTTTTGTTTCTAAATATTTTGGTTCAAGATTTAATTATCCTGAAATGTCGTGGGTTAGCAAACCGACTACCGGAGTTCACAAAAAATGCAAAGAAAAAGACAGAGACAGACCGTCGAGGTCCAAAACCAACGACAAAGCTTCTCCTAAGCCTGTCGCCAGTACTCATTGAGGCGCTTTCGCAGCCCCTGATACCCGCTACATTTGAGTCGCAGGCGTCTACCGAGACCCATTCGAAGTCCGGTATGCCTCAAGATTCTCAAAGAGTATTGAACCCGCGGAGGTCTCTTCCTTGGATGGGTCTGGAGCCGCTGAGCAGGCACCGGCTTCTGAGGGTGTTTTCAGGCCTCAACATTTCTGTATTAAACCGACGCCAGCAACAAAAACACCTTCTATGTCTAAAAAAACGACGTATGAGCCAAGTGCCCAGGCCCCTTTGCCTAAAAAACAGATGATCAAAATGGCTGAGGATTTAATTACCTTGATCAGGGATTCCCAACCCCCCCCCCCCCCCCAAGTGCCCAGGCCCCTTTGCCTAAAAAACAGATGATCAAAATGGCTGAGGATTTAATTACCTTGATCAGGGATTCCCAACCCCCCCCCCCACACACACACACTAAGAGGCCTAGGCAAGGCACTGATTATAAATCTTCAGATCAGGTTTCCATTTTTTCTGATTCCTCTTCTGATCAGGAATTTTCTATTCCACCCTATGAAGATTCTGATGCAGAGGAATCCATCCCATCTGCATCTCCTCCTGAGGATTACTCTTTTGGAGAGACTTTGCATACTTTAAGGGAACATTTTCACTGGGAGAGTCAGGACTTCCCTGAATCAAAAGAAAGGCTTAGGGATTTCCTTCTTCTTCCTCAACATAGGCCTTTGGCCTTTGGTATTAGACATTGTTGACGATGTGTTCTCAGAATCAAGCATGGCTCCTGATTCCTTGCCTCTGGCTCCTAGCAAGCCAGACAGATATTACAGGGTTCCTGACTCCCACAAATTTCTTTTCAAAAATCCTGTTGCTGATCCTGAGTCTATTTCTCAGGGTTCCAAGGGTGTAAAGGCCTCCAAAGCCAAAAATCCTACCCTTTCAGATAGAGATTCCAGGGCGCTGGATAGATGGGGTAAGAAGGTTTATACGTCTGCAACCTTGGCAATCAGGGCTTTAAACTGCCAGTTTCATATGCTTAAATATCAACAGCATGTTATGGGCTTACTGAAACAGAAAATGATGTTGATTTCTGACTGTGTGGAAAATAGAGTTACATGAATTATTGCATTCAGCAGAACAGGTTGGAAAGCATACTTTGCAATGTGGTTTTGATTCCTTGGAGGCCTCTTGTAGGGCCGCCGTTACTGGATCTGTGATTAGAAGACATACCTGGCTCAAGGAGCAAAATCTGCCTGATCATGTTAAAGCTAAATTGTTGGATGCCCCTTTGCAGCATGAAACTCTGTTTGGTAATAAAGCAAAAGAGGTTTTAAAGAAAATGGAAGACAAAGATAAATCTATGCAAACTGTAAAAGACTTCTTGCAAGTGCAGCCACCCAGGTTCAGTAGACACTGGCCTACTAAAAATTGGTCCTTTCCTGTGTCCGACAGAGCCAGTCAGGGCAAATCCAGGCACTCAAAAGGCTCCAGATACCAATTACAGGGTTCTTACAGCTCAAAGCAATGGGGTGCCTCCACCTCCAAATCTGGAGGAAACAAAGCACAACCCTACAGTAAGCAGTCTCAATGACTTTCCTCTACTATCACCAAGCACTTATCTTTTCGCAGCCCCCTTGGGGGGAAAACTAGCACTTCATGCTCAAAATTGGCAGTTAATTACCCGGGACAAGTGGGTATTAAACATAGTATCCCAGGGGTACAGATTTCATTTCCATACTTTGCCAATTCCAAACGGATGGCCGGATCTGCCATAAAACCAGTGGGCGGAGGCCCAGAAACAAGTCATGTCCCTCATGGATATGGGGGCTATTCAACCGGTACCAGAAAAGGAAAAAGGACAAGGTTTTTATTAAAGACTTTTCCGGTACCCAGAAAAGACATTTCATGGCGTCCAATACTGGACTTATCGATTCTGAACACATTCCTGGACATTCCAAAATTCAAAATGCTGACTTTACAACAGCTACTGCCTATGCTAGGCAAGAATGCTTGGTTAGTAACTCTAGACTTAAAAGAGGCATACCTGCATATCCCAATAAGGGAATCATGCAGAAGATACCTCCGCTTCAAAGCACTTTTTTTTGCATTACCAATTCTCTGCACTGCCCTTTGGTTTATCTACTGCGCCCAGTGTCTTTACAAAGTGCCTGGCACCAGTAATTGCATTCTGCAGACAAAGAAGCATTCAAATTTATCCTTATCTGGACGATTATCTCATTCAAACAGAGGACAAGGACACTCTTCTTCAACATCTGGCATTTGTAAAAAGGCTTCTATCATGCCTAGGGTACACCATAAACGAAAAGAAATCACAACTGGTACCCTCTCAAATAATTACATTCCTGGGTGCAAGCTTGAATACAGCTGCCCAGATGGCTTACCTCACGTCAGACAAACAAAGGCAACTGACAACATACTTCAACCAAATGGCAACAAAAGCCCAGTTATCTGCAAGACAAAGTCTGCATGCTTTGGGGTTCATGGCATCCTGCATTCTACTAATTCCATATGCGAGACTGCATATGAGGAAACTTCAGTGGTACCTAAAATGTTTATGGAGTCAACATTGTCACGGCCTGGAAACAATGATTCCTCTAATTCCCTGCCTACAACAGGAGTTTCTTTGGTGGGCAGAGACATGTCACCAAAACAAGGGACTGTCATTCACTCTACCCACTGCCATCCAAACCCTAACTACAGACGCATCAGACTGTGCTTGGGGGGCCCACCTGGCAGGGACATGCATTCAGGGCAAATGGAGCCCAAACCAAATGCATCTGCATATCAACCAGAAAGAAATGCTAGCTGTTCAGAGTGCTCTGACAGCCTTCAAGGACTTGCTTCATCCAGGGCAACTACTGATAAAGATGGACAACACCACAGTTATGTGGTACATAAACAAGCAGGGGGGTACACATTCCTACCCCCTTTGCTGACTAGCCATGGCCTTGTGGGACACAGCCTTGACTTACCAATTACGTCTCCAAGCTCAGTTCCTGCCAGGAAAGCAAAATACTCAGGCAGACGACCTAAGCAGAAATCTTATAGACCCGCACGAATGGAAACTGGATCCACAAATATTCAGCATCTTAACACAGAAATGGGGGAGCCCAGACATAGATTTATTTGCCTCTCCCCAAAATTATCATTTGGACAAATTCTGCACAAGAACTCCTCACAAAAAAGCATGGAAAGTAGATGCTCTATCCTTCAGCTGGAAAAAACTATCAGTCTATGCCTTTCCCCTCTGCCTCTTCTCTCCAAGGTCTTACTAAAAGTCAGACAGGAAAAATCAAAAATGATCCTAATTGCTCCGGACTGGCCTCGCCAGCACTGGTACCCGCTTCTAAGGAACATGTTACATCTTCCTCCATGGTACTTGCCTCAAATACCTCATCTATTGTCTCAGTAGAACTTTCAAATTCTGCACACTCAGCTCCAAACTCTGAACCTTGCAGCATAGCTAATCAACTGATTATTCAAACCACACACCTCAGTAAATCTGTGATGGATGTCATTTTGGAAGCCAGAAGGCCTAGTACTAGAAAATCTTATGCTGAGAAATGGAAGAGATTCTGTGCTTGGAACCAAGCACAAGGAATAGACACAGCAAAGCCCAATATTCCTCAGATTTTACAATATTAAACGGAGATGCTTGACAAGGGCCTATATTTTTCCTCAATAAAAATCCATGCCTCTGCCATTTCATCTCATTATAATACATAGCCTCCCCTCTTTTCGCATCCACTGCTTAAACAGTATCTTAGAGGGGCCAAAAATATAAGGCCCCCGAGAAGAGCACCAACTCCTGCATGGGACCTCCGTTTTGTGCTGGAAAAACTCACCCTGCCTCCTTTTGGGTCAGCAGCTAATGCGGATAGAAAATTTCTATTTTGGAAAACAGCTTTTCTTTTGGCAGTCACTTCAGCAAGAAGGGTTTCAGAACTACAGGCTCTCATGGCAGTGGAGCTTTTTATTATATTTTCCCGGACAGGGTGTCCCTCAGGACCAATCCTTCTTTTATGCCTAAGGTGGTATCCAGTGTGGCTCTTAACCCAAGCATTCACCTGCCAACATTTTACCCAAATCCGCAGAACAAGGGGGAGCGGATTCTGCATTCATTGGATGTACACAGACAACTAAGATTCTACTTAAACAGGACCAAATGTATAAGAAAGTCTGAGCAACTACTGGTAGCATTTGCTGCAGGATCAGAGGGGAAGTCTATATCAAAGCAGACTATTTCTAAATGGATAAGCCACTGCATTTGTTTCTGCTATTGCACCATGGTAAACCTGTGCCTAAGGGGATCAGATCACATTCCACCAGGGCTGTCTCTACTTCAGCAGCTTTTCTCAGAGGGGTCCCAACCAACGACATTCTAGAAGCTGCTACTTGGAGCTCTCTTCATACCTTCACAAAGTATTATCATTTACCTCTCTTCTCCAAATCCAGGGCAGGCTTTGCCACTGCAGTCCTGCAGGGCCTTATAGCCGCTCCTAATACTGTTTAGTTCCATCCTCCCATCCATAGCTTTGGGATTCTACCCAAATGTAATGACTGCAATAGTGAAAAATGAAGAACATAGTACAGTTGTGTACACTTACCATAAATGTAGATGTTAGAGTGTATTCACTTTTGCAGTCTGGATTACCCACCCACCATCCCCCATTCTATACCTTTTCTTTCCTTCACTATACTCAAAAGCCTTTGTGGTGTATTTGCTTTTAGTTGAAGCTAAAGTTTATGTTTCTAAAAGTGGATTTATATATTTACTGTTTATTTATATATATATTTTTGCTCCCCATTTGGGGGGCACCTGACATCTGGGGCAAAAAAAACTGAATAAAATGGCATCGGCTGCATGTTTTATACCCCTAATGACCTGACGTCATGGAAGAGGAGACAGCAACTGACGCAGGACCCAAGACTTTGTTGTTCAGGCTGACTGAGGGCACCGTGCCGGCAGATTCCCCAAATGTAATGACTGCAACAGTGAATACACTCGAACATCTACATTTATGGTAAGTGTACACAACTGTATTTTGCCCCTCCCTCCAGCCCTCTGACTTCTCTTGGCTCTACCCTTCGTTCTTTTTTTGATATAGGTATATTTTTTCATGTGTATTTGCTTTTTGATGGGGGTGTACCATACCATACAATTGCTTCCTATTGTGGGGGCACCTGACATCTGGGGCAAGAAAAACTGATGTAATGGCGTCGACTGCATGTTTTATACCTCTGACGACCTGACGTCATGGAAGAAGTGACAGCATCCAACGCAGAAATCTGAAGACTCTGGTATTCAGACCGGCTGAGGGCTACCTGCAGGCCGATAACCCCAATGTGATGACTGCAACAGTGAATACACTCGAACATCTACATTTATGGCAAGTGTACACAACTGTACTTTCTGGAGATTGTAGATGATGTTTTTGTGGAATCCAGCCTTACCCTGGATACTTTGCCTCCAGCTCCCAGGAAACCTGACAGGTACTATAGAGTACCTGACTCTCACAAATTCCTTTTCAAGAATCCTACGTGGATCCTGAGACCATTTCCCAAGGACCAAAAGGCATTAAGGCTACTACTGCCAAGAATCCCACCCCTTCTGACAGGGATTCTAGGGCTTTAGACAGATGGGGTAAAAGAAAATATACACCTCTGCCACTCTGGCCATTAGGGCTTTAAATTGCCAGTTTTATATGTTAAAGTATCAGCAGCATGTTATGGGGCTAATTAAACAGAAACTGATGTTGCTTCCTTACTGTGCAGAACACAAAGATTTACAAGAGTTAATGCATTCTGCTGACCAAGTTGGTACACATAATTTGCAGTGTGGTTTTGATGCTTTAGTAGCGTCTTGCAGGGTTGCTGTCACTGGGTATGTTCTTAGAAGGCATGCTTGGTTTAAGGAACAAAACTTGCCAGATCATGTCAAAGCAAAATTGCTGGATGCACCCTTAAACCAAGAGCGCCTATTTGGCAATAAAGCAGAAGTCCTCAAAAGAATGGAGGAGAAAGCTAAATCTATGCAAACTGTTAAAGATTTCTTACAAGTACAGACACCTTGATTCAGTAGGCATTTGCCGTCAAAGAACTGGTCCTTTCCAGTCCCTTCCAGGCCTTCTCAGTCCAAACCCAGGGGCAGCAGACCACCAAGACTTCAGTCTCAGGTTATGCACAGATCTAAGCAGTGGGGTGCTCCCACGTCCAAAACAGGGAGTAGTAAGCCACACCCTATGGTAAAATTGCACAATGACTTATCCTTAACTCCTTCAAGCCTTGCTCAAGTACTTCCACCTTTAGGAGGAAAACTCGCCCTGCATGCAAAAAACTGGGAATACATTACCCAAGACAAATGGGTTTTAAAATTTTTTTCCCTAGGATACAGATTCCACTTCCACTCACTCCCATCCCTAAGGAGATGGCCAGACCTCCCCCCAAACCAGTGAATGGAGGCCCAAAAGCAAGTGCTTTCTCTCCTCAGCATCAAGGCTATTAAACCTGTCCCAGCAGAACAAAGGGGACAAGGCTTTTCTTCTAGACTGTTCCTGTTTCCCAGAAAAAGAAAACTCCTGGCACCCTATCCTGGATCTGTCTATTCTCAACACCTTTCTGGTGGTTCCAAAATTCAAAATGCTAACTCTCCAACAGGTGCTTCCTGTGCTAACCAAGGATGCATGGCTGGCAACCCTAGACTTAAAAGAAGCTTACCTGCACATCCCCGTAAGGGAATCTTGCAGGACATACCTACGCTTCAGGGCAGGCTCTATGCACTATCAGTTCTCCATTTCCCTTTGCCTTATCTACTGCACCTAGGGTATTCACAACGTGCCTAGCTCCAGCCATTGCATTTTGCAGACAAAGAAGTATTCAGATTTACCCATAGTTGGACAATTGCCTGATTCAGGCGGAAAGCCAGGACTTGCTATTACAGCACCTGGTATTTGTAAAGAGACTTCTTAACTTCACTGGGGTACACCATCAGTGAAAAGAAATCACACCTAGTACCCTGCCAACAGTATTCCTGGGAGCAAGCTTGAACACAACTTCCCAGATGGCATTCCTCACTCCAGAGAAACAAGTTTATTTGACAAACTACTTCAATCTACTGGCCACCATAACCCAGCTATCTGCAAGGAAAATACTGCAAGCCCTAGGGTTCATGGCCTCTTGCATTCTGTTAATTCCATATGCAAAACTGCATATGAGGAAACTTCAATGGTATCTAAACAGTCTATGGTGTCAACATTCTCAGGACCTGGAAACAATTATTCCTATCATTCCTTGTCTAAGGGCAGAGTTCCTTTGGTGGGCAGAGGTCTGCAACCACAACAAGGGACTCTCTTTCACTCTACCCCCTGCCACCCAAACCCTAACAACAGACACATCAGACTGAGCATGGGGGGCTCATATGGCAGGGCAGTGCATCCAGGGCAAATGGAACCCAAAGCAGATGCACCTGCATATCAATCAAAAAGAAATGTTAGCTGTACAGAATGCTCTGGCAGCCTTCAAAGGCCTTATTCTTCCAGGACAACTATTGGTAAAGACAGACAACACCACAGTTATTTGGTACATAAACAAGCAGGGGGGAACCCATTCCTACCCACTCTGCAGACTAGCCATGGCTCTGTGGAACACAGCCTTGAGCAACCAAGTGCACCTACAAGCTCAATTCCTGCCAAGCAAACTGCATTCACTGACAAGACAACTTAAGCAGAAATCTCATGGACCCACACAAATGGAAACTGGAACCCAAAATATTCAAGCTTTTGAGGAACAGACGGGGGACACCAGAGGTGGACCTGTTAGCTTCCCCTCAGTACTATCAGTTGAACAAATACTGCACCAGAACTCCCCACAGCCAGGCTTGGAAAGTGGATGCCCTGTCCTTTACCTGGGAAAGCCTGCCAGTCTATGCCTTTCCCCCTCTGCCTCTCCTGCCGAAGGTTCTACTAAAGATCAAATAGGACAAGCCAAGGACAATACTGATTGCACTGGACAGGCCATGCCAACACTGGTACCCTCTTTTACGCAGTCTGGCAGTGCTACAACCATGGTACCTGCCTCAGACTTATTCCATGCTGTCCCAGCAGGTAGAGCAGATTCTGCATCCTCAGCTGCAGACCCTGAACCTTGCAGCCTGGCTAATCCCCTGAACTCACCACTAGCAACCCTCAGTAAGAAGGTGCTGGATATCATTCTTGAGGCAAGAAGGCCTAGTACTAGATAATCCTATTCAGAAAAGTGGAAAAGATGCTGTTCCTGGAGCCAGTCTCAGGGGATGGGCACAACTGTGCCCAGCTCATCTCATATACTATATTACTTAACAGAAATGCTCCACAAGGGCCTATCCTTCTCCTCAATTAAGATTCATGCTTCTGCCATCTCAACTCATTATAATACTGAGCCACCCCTCTTCTCTTCATCGTGTTTCACTGTTGCAGTCATTACAATTGGGTTATCCTGCTGGCAGGCTACCTGCAGTCGGTCTGAGTTCCAAAGTCTAGGTCCGTTGTCGGTTGCGGTCGTCTCCTCCCTGACATCAGTGCGCCAGGGGTATAAAAGATGCAGCCGATGCCATTTTCTTCAGTCTTTCTTGCCGTGCGGTGCCCGAAGCAAAAGCAGTTCGCAAGTGCCGGTCGGCCGACTCCTGAGTTTTTCAAATTCGAAATTCAGATCCGAAGTCTTCATTAAAGCTAAGTATCCCGTTGGGCAAACTTTTTTCTTGCTCCAGACCAATGTCAGAAAAAGTTAATAACTGTATTTCTTGTGGGAAGCAAATACCTCACAAGGATTTTCACTCTTACTGTATTCCTTGCCTAGGCCCTGACCATAACATTGCTAGCTGTCGGTTTTGTGCTAGATTTAACCAACGCACCATTAAGCGTTGGTTCGATTTTGCATTTCATTACTTTGGCCGGAGATTTAATTATATAATGCCGTCGGATCAGCCGACAACCGGAGTTGGCAAGAAACGCAAGGACAAGGATAAGGATAGGAATCCGAGGTCCAAAACCGACGACGAGGCCTGTACTAGGCCAGTCGCCAGTTTGCTGGTTCTCAGTGAGGCGCTTTCGCAGCCCCTGGCGCCCGCTACCTCAGAGCCACAGGCCGCTTCCAACTCCCATGTGGAGCCGACTGGGCCTCTGAATACTCAAGGTATTGGACACTCGGAAATCATTCCCTCAGATGGGTCTAGAGCCGCTGAGCAGGCATTGGCTTCTGAGGGTGTCTTCAGACCTACACAACTATATATTAAGCCATCTTCAGCATCAAAGACAAAGACTAAAGCAGCTCTAAAGACAAAGAAACAAGTGCACCATTCTCCTTCTCAGACTTCCATGCCTAAAAAACAGATGCTTAAAATGGCCAAAGACCTAATTACTTTGATCAGGGGCTCCCATCCCCCTCCTGATAAGAGGCCTAGGCAAGAGACAGAGCATGTTTCTTCTGATCAGATTTCTATTTCCTCGGATTCCTCTTCTGAACAGGATTACTCCATGCTTCCCTATGAGGATTCTGATGCTGAAGAATCCATCCCTTCAGCCTCTCCTTCTGAGGATTATTCTTTTGGGGAAACCCTGCATACCATGAGGGAGCATTTCCACTGGGAGAGCCAAGATTATTCTGAATCTAATAAAAGGCTCAGAGACTTTCTGTTACTTCCTCAGCACAGACCCCTTGCTATTCCACCTGTTCTAGACATTGTAGATGATGTATTTTCAGAGTCCGGCCTTTCCCCTGACTCTTTACCCCCTGCACCTGCTAAGCCAGACAGATACTACAGGGTCCCAGATTCACATAAATTCCTATATAAAAACCCTGCTGCTGACCCCGAAACTATATCTCAGGGTCCCAAGGGGGTTAAAGCTTCCACTGAAAAAAACCCTGTCCCCTCTGGTAGGGATTCTAGGGCTCTAGACAGATGGGGGAAAAAAGTCTACACTTCTGCTACCCTAGCTGTAAGGGCTTTAAATTGTCAGTTTCATATGCTTAAATATCAGCAATATTTAATGTCACTGCTTAAACAGAAATTGTTGACAAATACTGAATGTTCAGAGAACAAGGAATTGCAGGATTTATTGCATGCAACTGAACAAGTGGGAAAGCATACTTTGCAATGTGGTTATGATTCACTGGAGGCCTCTTGCAGGGCCGCTGTTACAGGTTCTGTTATTAGAAGGCATGCTTGGTTAAAGGAACAGAATCTACCTGATCATGTTAAAGCAAAATTATTAGATGCACCATTACAGCATGATATTTTGTTTGGTACTAAAGCAGAAGAGGTGTTGAAAAAAAATGGAGGATAAAGCAAAATCCATGTAGACAGTCAAGGATTTCTTACAGGTACAGCCACCCAGGTTTAGCAGGAACTGGCCTTCTAAAAATTGGTCCTTTCCAGTGTCAGACAGACCACAAAGAGGCAGATACAGGCATCCCAGAGGCAGATCTCAGCCCCAAGCCTCATACAGGCAAAAACAATGGGGTGCTCCTACCTCCAAAAGCGGAGAAGACAAATCACAGCCTTACAGGAAACAGTCCCAATGACTTTCCTCTACCAGATCCAAGCACTTTTCTTTTGGCAGCCCCCTTCAGGGGAAAATTAGCACTTTTTTCATCAAATTGGCAAATGGTTACCCAGACAAATGGGTCCTGAACATAGTGTCCCAAGGCTACAGGTTCCATTTTCACACTCTACCAAGGTCAAAAGGTATGCCAGACCTGCCACACAATCAATGGGCAGAGGCACAAAACCAAATTACAGCCCTCATGGACATGAGGGCCATTCAGCAAGTACCACAACAAGAGCAGGGGCAAGGATTTTACACCAGACTTTTCTTAGTACCCAGAAAGGACAAAACCTGGAGACCAATACTGGACCTGTCGATAAAAATATGTTTGTGGAAGTTCCAAAATTCAAAATGTTGACTCTACAGCAGCTTCTGCCCATGTTGGGCAAGAAGGCTTGGCTCGTAACTTTGGACCTAAAAGAGGCATACCTGCATGTCCCAAGCAGACAATCTTGCAGAAGATTCCTCAGATTCATAGCTGGCTCAATGCATTACCAATTCTCTGCACTGCCCTTTGGCTTATCTACTGCGCCCAGGGTCTTCACAAAATGCCTGGCACCAGTAATTGCGTTTTGCAGACAAAAAGGAATTCAAATGTATCCCTACTTGGACGACTGCCTAATTCAAGCAGAGAACAAAGACATTCTTCTAAAGCATCTGGCGTTTGTAAAAAGATTACTAATTGGCCTAGGGTACACAGTAAACGAAAAGAAATCAAAACTAGTGCCCTCTCAAGAGATAATATTCCTGGGTGCAAGCTTAAATACAGCTGCCCAGGTGGCTTATCTCACGCCAGACAAACAAAAGCAACTGACTACTTGCTTCAAGAAATTGGCAACAAAAACCCACTTATCTGCAAGGAAAATCCTGCAGGCCTTGGGTTTCATGGCATCCTGCATTCTACTAATTCTATATGCCAGACTGCATATGAGAAACTACAATGGTATCTAAAAAGTGTTTGGACTCAGCATTGCCACAGCCTGGAGACAGTAATTGCACTCATTCCCTGCCTGCTACAGGAGTTTCGATGGTGGGCAGAAGCCCGTCACCACAACACAAGGGTCTGCCATTCAGTTTACCCACAGCCAGACAGACACTGACAACGGATGCATCAGATTATGCCTGGGGGCCCATATGGCAGGAAAATGTATTCAGGGCACATGGCCTGCAAACCAGATGCATCTTCACATCAATCAATAAGAGATGCTAGCTGTTCAAAATGCCTTGACAGCTTTCAAGGACCTGCTTCATCCAGGACAGTTACTGATAGACAGACAACACTACGGTCATGTGGTACATAAACAAGCAGGGAGGTACACATTCCTACCCCCTCTGCAGACAAGCAATGACCTTATGGGACACAGCATTCGCTTTTCAAGTCCACCTGCAAGCACAATTCCTGCCAGGAAAAACAAATACTCTGGCAGACGAACTAAGCAGAAACCTCATGGATCCCCATGAATGGAAACTGGATCCACAAGTCTTCAGCATGATAATAAGGAAATATGGATGCCCAGACATAGATCTATTTGCCTCTCCTCACAACTGCCAATTGCAGAGATTTTGCACAAGGATTTATCACAAGCAAGCATGGAAAGTGGACGCCCTGTCCTTCAGCTGGAAAAATCTAACAGTATATGTCTTTCCTCCACTGCCTGTCCTTCCCAGGGTACCCCTAAAGGTCAGACAAGAGAAGCCAAAAATGATACTGATTGCACCAGACTGGCCTCGCCAGCACTGTTACCCAGTCCTAAAGAGCTTATCCCAAGGTCCAGCATGGATATTGCCTCAAACTTCTCACTTGCTGACCCAACAAAACAATCAGATCCTGCACAGCCAACTCAGGACCTTAAATCTGGCAGCATGGCGGATAAGGTAGCCATTCAGAACACTCCTCTTTCAAAACTGTTATGGATGTTGTCTTGGAGGCCAGGAGGCCCAGTACCAGAAAATCTTATGCAGAAAAATGGAAGAGATTCTGTGCTTGGAACCAGGAACAAGGCATTGACACGTGTGTACCAAATATCCCTCAGATTTTACAATACCTAACTGAGATGCTGAACAAAGGCCTTTCTTTCTCATCAATTAAGATTCATGCCTCTGTCATTTCAGCCCATTACAATACGGAACCACCTATCTTTTCTCATCCTTTAATAAGGCAGTACCTCAGAGGGGCCAAAAACATTAGGCCTCCAAGGAGAGCACCAATTCCGGCCTGGGACCTCAATTATGTTTTGGAAAAACTCACACTGCCTCCTTTTGAGCCAGGATCAACAGCAGATATAAAATTCTTATCCTGGAAAACAGCTCTGCTCCTAGCAATAACCTCTGCAAGGCAAATCTTGGAATTACAAGCATTCATGGCTGTGGAACCTTTCATCATTTTTCATCCAGACAGGGTTTCTCTGAGGACAAACCCTACATTTATGCCTAAGGTGATGTCCAGTGTGGCCCTCAACCAAACAATTCATTTACCTACCTTTTATCCAAATCCACAGAACAAGGGTGAGAAAATTCTGCATTCTTTGGACATACACAGGCAGTTACGCTTCTACTTGGACAGAACTAAAGCTTTCAGAAAGACTGAGCAACTTTTAGTGTCATATGCTGCAGGATCACAAGGAAAGGTGATCTCAAAACAGACTATTTCTAAATGGATTGGCCATTGCATCCGTTTCTGCTATTCTCAACATGGCAAATCAGTGCCTAAGGGCATTAGGCCTCATTCCACCAGAGCAGCAGCCTTCTTCAGAGGAGTACCAACCAAAGACATCTTAGAGGCTGCAACTTGGAGTTCAGTGCACACTTTTACAAAGCACTACCACTTACCTCTCTACTCTAAATCCAGAGCAGGCTTTGCCACTGCAGTTCTGCAGGGCCTCATAGCCTCTCATAGGTTCATAGGTTCATAGGTTCATACTAGGCTATCTGCCCAAGGGCATTTATAAGCCTAGCCCATAGTTATGTGGCTTTCGCCACCCCTTTAGTTTGAATAAAAACTATGCCTATCATTTTGCTGTGCCTCTGTCAAGCAGTGACACTGAAGTAATCCCTGGGGTATATCTGCAATCTCCCATCCATTGGTCAAGATTCCTCTTGAACAAGGCCAGAGAGGTGCTCTGCCTCACATGTACCGGGATTTTGTTCCACAGCATAGGGAGTCTCTGGGTGATGAATCTGTCCCTCCAGCACATTCTATTTATAACCGTGTCAAGGTTTAAGTCTCCGCCCTTGTGGTTCTGAGGGATCTAGATTTTTGAGGTGAAGCATATTCATCAAATCTGGGTTTGACATGGCCTTATATGTCAGGCACAGGTCACCTCTGAGCAAGCGGTATGAGACTGAATTGAGCTGGAGTTCTTTCAGTCGGGCAGCATAATTCATATTTTTGAGACCCTTTATCCTTTTGGTGAGGAACTTTTGGGGCCTTTCAAGCTGCAGCAGGTGTCTGGTCAGATACATTCCGAATGGGGCATTGTACTCAATCATAGGTCTAATGAGTGATGAGTACAGGGGGACGATGACCTCCCTTGATCTAGATGTGAATCCCTTCATGATCAGGTGGGCGATATAGAAGGTTTTCCTAACTACTTTAGCAACATGAGTGTCAAGCGAAGGCTACTGTCAACCTGGGTCCCCAGATCCCTGATGACTTTTTCTGTGCTCAGTGGATTGCCATCTGTATGGTAGCTAGGGGTAACCTTGTTTTTCCCGAAGGGTATGACTATGCATTTTTTGGCGTTTAACTTCAGGCCATGGCTCTGGCACCAGTTATCCGTTTCTGTGAGGCCCTTCTGGAGGATATCTGTGTCAGATGTGTTTTCGACTATGGCGCCCAGTTTGCAGTCATCTGCAAACTTTGTCAGCCATAACCCTCCTGTGTTTGCTTGTACTTCAGAAAAGTAGATGCCGAACAAGAGTGGACCCAGGACTGAGCCCTGTGGGACACCACTTGTGACAGGCTTTGAGTCTGACATGGCTCCAGCAACTCTGACCCTGTGGGTTCTGTCACTTAGCCAGTTTGCAACCCATCTTGTGATGTATGGGTTTACATTCAAGCTGATGAGTTTTTCGATGATACCTGAGTGGGGTATTGTGTCAAGGCCTTTGCCAGGTCGAGGTAGGCTGTATGGACTGCCTTTCCCTCATCAATGGCCTTGGTGACAGTCTCGAAAAAGTCAACCAAGTTTAAGAGGCAGGATCTGCCTTTGACAAAGCCAAACTGGGTTGGATCCAAAGTCTGCAAGTTCCCTATGTCTTTATTTATGAGTTCCATTATGATCCTCTCCATGGCTTTGCAGATAAGGCTTGTCAAGCTAATGGGGCGGTAATTTCCAGGGTCTGTGGAGGCACCGCCCTTATGAAGTGGGACCACAGTCGCCGTCGCCACTCCTTGGGTACGTATCCTGAGGTGAGGCTAAGATTAAACAGCTGTCCTAACTGTGGGTTTAATTCCTCGTTGAGTTCGTGAAGCACACAGCCGGGGACACCATCCGGTCCCATGGATGCTGTGTTTTTGCCTTAGTGAGGGCAGTTCTCACCTGGGCGTTGGAGATGTTTGGGGGCTACAATCCTCTGGAATAGATATCTCACCTTTTGGGGGAGAGGGGAGTTTGCACTGAACCTGTCAGCCAGTATGTTGGCAATGTGTGTAGGTTCAGTAATTTTCACATCATTTTGAACTAATTCTGAGCATATCTGGGAGTTTCCTCCTAGGTTTCTAACATAGCTAAAGAAGGCCTTATGATTCTCTTTAGAGTCCTTGGCGATTTTTCTCTCAAAATTTGCCTTGGATGATTTTATGAGAGCTCTTAGTTTTTACTTATAATGATCAAAGGTGTCTTACCTTTCAAGGATTTTGCTCTATCTTGTAGTAGCTTCCTCCTTTTGTTGTAGAGCTTGTTTATGGCTGGGGTCCACCAGACTGGACGCTTGCCTTTGGTACAGAGAGTCTTAGTTTTGTTTGGGATTGCCTGATCCATGCAGTCCTGTAGGTGCTGGTAGAAGGCATTTGTAAGTGATTCAGCGGTTTGAGTAATGTTTACCACTGGCTCAGGGGCCTTAAAGGAGACCACACTAGTTTTTAGAAGTGTGAAATCGGCTTTTGAGAAGTTTTCACTGTGGTCTTTTTGTTTCAGGTGAGGGCGGGATGAGGACCTCCAGCGAGATTAGTTTATGATCTGATCTCACTAGTGAGGGGTATACTTCCGGTGTTGAACATTTTGATCCCATGTTCGTGATGATGAGATCAAGTATGTTTTCTCCTCTTGTGGGGATGGTGACTAGTTGTTCCATGGCATTTGAGTTTATGAACTCCAGGAATCTTTGGGTTAGAGTGTTCGGGCTTGAGTAGTGTTCCCAGTCTATATTAGGGTAGTTGAAGTTACCTAGTATGATGGTGTTTGGAGATGCATTTATCCCCTCCAATGTTTTCAGGAAGGCCATGTGAGGTTCCTGAGTTTGAGAGGGTGGCCTGTAACATGCTACAAATTGCAGAGCAGTCTTGCCTATGGTTAATTGCACCTGGATGGTCTCCGATGCATCGTGCATTGCCACCAACCTTGAGGTGTGGGTGTCCTTTATGAATATGGACACCCCCCCTCCTTTCTTGGTGTTGTCCGGATTTTGGGGCGGGCATGATATGAGGTGAAACCTGTTAGTGCTGGGGTGCTCTCAGGAGCCTTGAACCAGGTTTCTGTCACAGCACAGACATCGATGTTCTCCATATTGAGAAGGGCCTCGAGTGCGTGCATCTTGAGATTGAGACTTCTGGCATTGAGCAGCATTACCCTTAGTTTTTTCCTTTTGGTGTTCTAGGGTGGTAGGTTTAGAATTTGAGCCTTGCCTAAAAAGGCACTATGGGGTGGCAAGAGCCTTTGCCAATATCCGGAAGCCCAGGGTGACAGGTGCAAGCCGTCCCTTGCGAAGCAGCGTGGCTTGTCCAGCATGTCATCCCAGGCAGACAGACATTGGACCTCTTTGAATGACACCAGAATTTAAGCCAATTATTAAAGCTGATCATCTTATCACTGTATTGTGGCATCATTCTAGGTGAAGGTAGGATACTGCTCAAGGTCAGGGTCATACCTGCCTGAGCTACATAATCAGAGAGCTCCTCGATGTCCCTTTTCATGTAGTCCAAGGAGGTGCGTCTCAGGTCGTTGACACCAGCGTGGACAATGACTGAGTCGTACTTGTACCTGCTGTTGAGAGACCTGAGTGCTTGTGTTATGTGGCGGATTCTAGCGCCCGACAGGCAGCTTACTGTGACCTTCTCTTTACTCAGTCTGGTGAGCGGACGTCAGTGTGTCTGACTATGGAATCACCAATGACAAGTGTGTCTGGCATTTTGTTTGGCCTTAAGGGCTGTGACTGTTTGACACTCTGACTTTGTGGTCTATGTGTTGCATGTGTTGGGTCGTGAGGTGGTAGTTGTTTGGGTGTCTGCTTTGGTGGCCTCTGCTGTTTTGGTAAATTTTTGATCAGAGCCTCCGAGTATGTCTTTGTGTGAGTATGTGTATGATTTGAAGTTGTGATGGTACCATGTGTGACTGGGTATGTATTGTGTGTGGTTACCTTCTCCTCCTGTCTGGTCTTGCCAGTCCTATGTTGAGAGAGCTCAGCCTCCAGTTTGGCCGTATAGTTGCATCTCGCATGTATTTGTGTTTTGTGGGAGAAGGAGAGGATTGTCTGTGTACATGAGGCAATTGTAACATTGCCTCAATATTCCCAGGTTCACCAGTTGAGCTGGAGAGGACACTAGCAACTGATCCCTCGACATACTAGAAGTAGTAGATAAAGAGACTTTCAACGGACTCCGGGGGAAGTGGGTTTTAGGCTGGTGGGGTACTATCTATAATAAGAGTGCTTTATCAAGGTGCAAGTACTGTAGGAGTAAGTGCTAGGCTTTACAGATAGAGAATAGTCTACTTGGGAATCAAGTAGAGATGAACTTTTCAGTTATAGGATATGCTGGTTAGATCAGCAGTACAGCTCGAGGAAGGTAGTTCTAAGGGAAAATTGGAAGAGTGGAATTTATTAAAAACAAAAAACGACCAAGTTCACAAAACGCTCCACCTTACTCAGACAGCAAAGCCAAGACCAAGTAGCAATAGCAGTACTTCAAATAAAATAAAAATCGTACTGAGCAGTTTTAAGAGTGGAATTTAGATGGCCCAAATAGTTTAACCTTGTTTAACCGCCGCTGCTCTTGTGTGCAACAGTGGTAACTCCGCGCTAAATCGCACTTACGCGCGTTTAGCGTGTTTTATAGCAGGGGGCTGAAGGGAGCTAGGAATTGGCCCAAAACGACCAATGGACTACTAGTTTCTGGCTGAAACTTCACCAAATCGGACAGAAAGGCTGCTCAGTGCTTCCCACTCCCACTGGTAAGCAAAGAAACTTCCCTCCTCCCTAATAAGGCAATGGATCAGTAACAGGAACTAAAAACAAAGCCCAGGGATCAGCAACTCTGAAACTGGACTACTCTAGTTCAGTAAGGCGGGAAAACAAGAGATTTTTTTTTTTGTTTTGTTTTTTTACAGAGACAAGGAGAAAAACAGACAGTAAATGCTATAAATGCTTTAAATCGGCTAGCACACTTTAGTGTGTAGCCTACAGAAACAATTTGCAACAATTAGTAACTTAAAGTGCAATAAACAGTGTAAAATGCAGAAATCACTTAAAGTAGCAGTAAAACAGGCGAAATGCTGTCGCTAGCTTAACAGTGGGAAAGCCACAAAAAATACTTATATCTGGTAGAAAGTCACTCTTTTAGCTCTCTGCTGCTTGGATCACTCTGCAGGCCACCACGAGGATCTGTGCTGAGTTGGTACAAGCTGGAAAACGCGCGTTTAGCGTGTTTTATAGCAGGGGGCTGAAAGGAGCTAGGAATTGGCCCAAAACGACCAATGGACTACTAGTTTCTGGCTGAAACTTCACCAAATCGGACAAAAAGGCCGCTCAGTGCTTCCCACTCCCACTGGTAAGCAAAGAAACTTCCCTCCTTCCTAATAAGGCAATGGATCAGTAACAGGAACTAAAAACAAAGCCCAGGGATCAGCAACTCTGAAACTGGACTACTCTAGTTCAGTAAGGCAGGAAAACAAGAGATTTATTTATTTATTTTTTTATACAGAGACAAGGGAAAAAACAGACAGTAAATGCTATAAAAACAATTCACATGCAGTGCAAGCTGGCACACTTGAGTATGTAGCAATATTAGTCCACACACAGTATGAAAAAATGTAATTAAATTAAAAAGGACTAAAAGCAAGTGCAGAAAGGGTTTATTAGATAGAATGCTGTAAAGAGATGGGACTGGGGGAGTGTCCTAGATCAAATCTACAGTGGGGCGGGCACTGCAAAAGCCACCAAATTTAAACTACATCCAAGAACAGGGAGGGGGGGTGGGGAAGACAGTTTCAACAAAGCTGGATCTGAGGAATCAGTCCAAGTTATAACAACCACAGTAAAATGCAAGAAATATACTTAAATCAGCTTATGTCCAGTTGATGTATGCAGACAAATCTCAGTGGCAAGCAACTCTACTTAAAATGATTACCAGAGATGTAACCAACACAGGTTTTACTGTTATCAGAAAACCCCCCAAGCTAATTAACACTTAAAGGACTTAAAGGAATTTCAGAGCAGTTTAACAACTAGTGCAGAGCTTCAGACACACACACAAGACAGTTTCAACAGAGCTGGATCTGAGGAATCAGTCCAAGTTATAACAACCACAATAAAATGCAAGAAATATACTTAAATCAGCTTATGTCCAGTTGATGTATGCAGACAAATCTCAGTGGCAAGCAACTCTACTTGCAACTCTACCCATCCTCAGCTTTGGGATTCAACCCAAGAGTAATGACTGCAACAGTGAAACACTATGAACATAGTACAGTTGTGTACCTATCATAAATGTAGATGTTCGAGTGTATTCACTGTTGCAGTCCAGGTTATCCACCCACCATCCCCCTTTTCTTTGCTGGGACGTATCTGTACTACTCTATCCTATACAACCTGTGTGGTGTATTTGCTTGTAGATGAAGGAAATGTTTATTTTTTTTGTGCATGCATACTTATTGGCGTATTTTTCAGCCTACCAATTTGGGGGCACCTGACATCTGGGGCAAGAAAAACTGAAGAAAATGGCGTCGGCTGCATCTTTTATACCCCTGGCACACTGACGTCAGGGAAGAGGCGACAGCATCTGACGCCGGACCTAGACTTTGGAATTCTGTCCGACTGAGGGTAGCCTGCCAGCAGGATAACCCAAGAGTAATGACTGCAGCAGTGAATACACTCGAACATCTACATTTATGGCAGGTACACAACTGTACTTTACCCTCCCTCCAGCCCCCTGATTGTCTTTGCTTTCACCTATCCTTTTTGGTTTGGCATATCTTATACTGTGTGTATTTGCTTTTTGCTGGGGATGTGCCACTCCATATAATGGCACATTAGCGGTTCAGTGGTTAACATTGTTCCCTCACAGCAAGAGGTTCGGCAGTTCGATTCTCGGCTGGGTGCCTTCTGTGCAGAGTTTGCATGTTCTCCCTGTGCTTGCGTGGGTTTCCTCTGGGTACTCTGGTTTCCTCCCACATTCTAAAGACATGCATCTGGAGCATTTCTCCCCGGGCCTCCACTGAAAACAGGCTCTGTGGAGCCTAGTCAGACTTTCCTGGTCAACAAATGTAAAATAAATATATAAATAAATAAAATAATTGTTTACTATTGTGGGGGCATCTGACATCTGGGGCACGAAAAACATGTAATGGCGTTGGCTGCATGTCTTATACCCTGACGACATGGAAGAAGCGACAGCATCCGACACAGAAATCCCAAGACTCTGGTATTCAGGCTGGCTGAGGGCTGCCTGCAGCAGATAACCCAAATGTGATGACTGCAACAGTGAATACACTCGAACATCTACATTTATGGACGTGTACACAACTGTACTTTTTCCAGGCTTCAAGAATGTAACTACTGGATAGACTTAGAGTAAAGAGGTTAAATAGTAATCAGGCAACCTGGTATGTTATCTGTTTCTGTGGATGAGGTGTTCTTAGCTCTCGAGATGGCTGACAGAATTTGTAACATTGTAATTAAAGGGGATGGCTGTGATTATGGAATGTGATGGAATGTGCTGAATAGCAATAACTACAAATGGAGTAAAATGTGCACTAAATTTGTGAGCTGTGATATTGGCCGTTTCCATAAGGCTGGAGTAAGGCAGTATCATGATGGACTAGCTCTGAGTGTTGTTGGATGATAGTTATTAAATTCATTACACAGTTAAAGAAAGATTTGCAGTTATTTTTGCTTTTAGTGGTCATTTTAAGCTCATATTCAGCTTCCTGATGGGTTCGTAAATTACTTGACTAGTTTGCTTAATTGTGCTCTTTAGGTGCATAGAATGAGACTTCTTGAAAGTGTTATTTCTTTTTTTTCCTTCCACTCCCTTTACTCTCTTATACTTTCTTCCCTCCCCCTCCCCCAAAAGATGCAGCAGCCAGATTATTAAGATCCTCATCTCTCTCTCTGCATATTTAGCTGCTTGTCTTACTGATGTTTATTACCTAACACTTTCTCTTAACCCCTTTTCAATAGGTCTGCCTGCAGTCTACTTGAGTCATTCCAGAAGTCTAGCAAACGATACAAGCTTCATAATTGTGTGTACCAACAGCCTACTGAAAGGATTATAATTCGATAAACCAATTGTATTATCTATATCTCTATATTTGACTGCAAATATTACTGCTGTAAATGAATACCGACTCCCTGTATGTCAGTAGCACCACCCGTAACTTATTGTAAGCTACACTCCCACATGTAAATGTAATTTATCACTGTACTGTCATTTGTCTTTTTTTACTTTGTGGAGCTTTTGTCCCTGGCCTCCACTGAAAATGGGTTCCTGACCCAGTCGGACTTTCCTGGTCAGCAAATGTGAAGTAAATAAAATTGTATCATTTATTTATATGAGCATTCCACCATGGGGGGGGGTTATTTGTCATTGTATTTGGTGCAGGTAGGCACTGCCTTATCAATGCAACTGTTTGAGTGGGAGTAGAAGTCTGAGGCAGCAGCAGTGCATTTAGTAGTAGTATCCCTTGGAGGGGGATTACAACAGAATTTATTTAGTTCATAAAATTGCGGAAGGTTTGCTTTTGAGAATTCCCTAAAGACTGAAATATTTGCAGTGGAAGTGCTGCCAGTTTCAAAGGAAAATAGCACCAATTAATGTCACTGATTTATGCCCAGATATAACAAGGGAAGATGCTAGAAATGGAATTATGCAAGAAGGGTATTGTGACCCCTAGTAAATAGTTATCTGTTTGTGCAAGCGAGTTAGAATTTGTAATTTAATGGAAGTATTGGGTATGCCAGCCACTGGTAGTGTAGAGAAGACGGTTTATTGATTGATTTGAAGTCCCCCCAGTAGAAGGTGTTGTGATTAATTGGTATTTTAACTAAGGTGTTATGCTGAGAAAGGGGACTTAGTGCTTTATATCTCGCCATGAAGAGGTAATTTATCTTATTTAGAGTGATTTGGACATATAAAATTCAAATTTGGTGTCCCATGGAATCTGTCATGAGGTGATATACTTGACAAACACAGATACTCCTCCAAATTTGCCAGTAGGTCTGTAGACATGATGGACACTAAACTCAGGAGTAGAGGAAGTGCTTCTATTTAAAAAAAAAATGTCTCTGTAATGAATCTGTTTGAGTTGCAAGAGCGTCAAGTTGAGACATTTTAGACACCTGTTGATGAGTAGAGCCACTTTAAGGTGTTCCAAATTAAAATTTAAGTTGGAATGTCCAGCAGATGGACTCTCTCTAAAAAAAGGTATGTGGGTGGCAAAAGCTTTAGCCAGAATGTGAAAACTTTGGTACATAGGTGCAGACCATCCCTGGCAAAGCAGGAAGGCCTACCAGCCATCTTTTCCCAAGGTGTCACATATTGTATCCCCCTAGAATGACATCAGCTACATTTCTAATTGTTAAAGCCAATTATTTTGTTTTTGAATCATGGCATCATTGTAGTTGATGGCAAAAGACCACTCGAGCATTCTTTCCTGCCTTGGGCAACATGTATAGCAAGCTCATTTGTATCCTTCTGCATGTCCTTCTAGGTAGCATGCCTAAAGTCAAGTTACTCCCTTGTGGGCCATTATCAGGTTATAACTGCATTTATCAGGATGGAGGGATCTAAGAGCCCTATTACATCCCAGATCCTGGCTCTGGAAGGACAGGTGGCAGTCACTATGTTCAAATCCATCTTGGTGGGGGTGGTGTCCATATGACTGACAATAGAGTTACATTTTACTAAAACATTAATGAGTGTACTGTCAGTAGGCCTTAAGGGATTGGTGTCTGCACCCTTATGACTCTTAGAGGTATATTTACTGGCCGTGAGTGTGCAAGGTGAAGGTGTATGTATTACTGTGTGAACTAATGGCTGAGGTTTCTTAGTTTTTTTCCCCTGGAATGCATAGGCAGTGCTATCAATCTCAGCCTAAGTTGGTTTATTAGAGCTGAGGTGTGTGTGTGTGTGTGTGTGTGTGTGTGTGTGTGTGTGTGTGTGTGTGTGTGTGTGTGTGTGTGTGTGTGTGTGTGTGCGTGTGCGTGTGCGTGTGCGTGTGCGTGTGTGTGTGTGTGTGTGTGTGTTTTGAGGTGAAAGGGTGGCTTCCAAGTTCAGGAAGTACTTAAATCTCTCACGTAATGAATGTTTGTGAGATATCAACAGAGTTTTCCATAAGCATATTACAGTTGCCATGCTGCCTCAGAATTACCCAGTGCTGTTAGGCTGTCTGCAGAGATGGCAAAAGGTGAATGAGATTCCTTAATGATCAGTGGAAATGAATGGGTATGAAATAACAAGATATTTTTAATAACTTGACTATTGGTATCAGAAAGCGGGTAATAATATGGGATGTGGCTAAATATTTAAGAATATGAAATGGTATGTAGTGTTCACAAGTGCAAAAATAGAACTGTAAACATGACAGAAACAAAAAGGCAAATATCTATCAGACATCTATACTCAGTAAACTAATATGGTTTCTACCTAACTAGTAGTGACAGACATGAGCAGCAGATAACGAAATCCAATACATATGGGTAGTAATTGTGGGGCAATAGCTAGACTAAGTTTAAATTAATTGTTTCCAGCCGAAGTAACTGTAAAGCAAATAGTTTCAATGTAGTGTCAGTAGAACTGCAAGCAAAATAGGGAGCATCAGCTAATAGTGTGGTACCTGTGCTTTAGATGCAGTAACAGTGCAGAAGTGCAGCAGCACCTGTGATCAAAAAATGTAGTCTGTAACAGGTAAGTTAATTTTGTTTCCATCTACCATGATATTATTAACTGGCAACACTGCAGTACTGTTAAGTTTTGTCAGTAGTGAACAACAGTTCAGTAGCAACAATAAACAAAAGTACAGTCAGCACATTACTACTAATTTCAGCAATATGTCCAGAAGTGTAATCAGCAAGTTAATAAGTTTAAAAAAGACCATTATTTCACTGTATTTATTATGGCAGAAGTGCAGCTAACTTTAAGATAGAGCAAGCAGTAAAATTAATATTACCTACAACAAGAAATAAGATTGACTTACCTGTCACAGGCTACTAGGCTCTTGTGTTGGAGACGTAACCGGATTAAAAACTGATCTGAAGTCAGCAAACCTGGTATTGAAAGACTAAAAGACTTTGCCCCCGCAGAAGATGGCCAAGCAAAATGCAACTAGTGTCCACATAGAAGCTGAATAATCTAAAGCATGCACTCCATTTCTTTGCTGGAACCTAGAGTTGATTAGCTATCATGTGGAAGCCATTGCTTTTGCCAAAGCCAGAGCACTGCAGACCTGGTCCTAGGAAGTAGATGAAGTCCTTGTAGTGCATTGAGTCAGTAAGAACCTAGATAGAAAATTACTTTGTAGTCTTGTTTTTGGAGCAGGGCAACACTGATTGCTTCAAAGCAGCCTAGTAGTGAAGTGCTTGGGTGTTTTCATAGGTGTGTGCTAGGCTAATGACCATGTCCTTTTTAAGCCTAGCCATACATCCCGAATCTTTGACAAGTTCTGGTATCCTTTATAAATGTAAGCAAGGTCTTGGGAGATGCAACATTGACAAGCAGGGCTTTGGGTAATGAACCATTTATTGGATGCCTGTGTCCATTAGAGGCATAGATGCCAAATTGGGGATTAATTTTTTGTTCCCCATGTAGTTGTTCGTGCCACACTTGAACTTGGTTAGGGAGGAACTCTTCTTTACATGCAAGAGAAGCCTATGCAGGTCCTGTACATCACAAGCAAAGTTTAAGTTTTTAGAATGTGTAATTCTGTTGTTGACTATTTTGTGGATATACATGAGGTCCATCATGGTGTGGTCCGACAATGCCTTGTATGCCAGGCATAGAGCTCTCTTCACCAGCCTGTAGGAGACAGAATACAGGAATAGGGCTTTGAGGAGGTCTGCATAAGGCACTGTACTTAGGCCCTGCATTTTTTCTAGTGAGTAACCTCTGGGCATCCATTTATTGGATGTGGCTGGTTAGGTACATATCAAAGGGGGCATTCTACTCAATAATAGGTCTGATGAATGGTGAATATAGTTGAACAATGACCTCCTTGGGCCTTGATGCCATACGCTTGTAAGTTGCACAGCATAGAATGATTTCCTCACCACTGTATACACATGATGATCAAAGGCTAGATTACTGTCTTAGTCCTCCCCAAGTCCACGACTGCTGGGTTGACTGTTTGGGGTGTATTGTCAATATGAAAGTTACCAGGGGCAGATGTCTTCCCAAAATATACTGTTATGCATTTCTTGGCATTTAGTTTTAGTCCATGGCTCTAACATAAGTTATTTATCTGTGTCAGCCCTTCCTAGAGAACAGTATTGTTAGTGGTGGATTTTGTGGCTGCTCTTAATTTGCAATCATCTGCAAATTTGGTCAGTCAGAGGCCCGTGACATTTTCCTTGACTTCAGAGAAGTAGATGCCAAAAAGGAGCAGTCCCAAGAACAATCCTGAAGTAACTCCACTTATGACTGGTCTCTTTGTGGAGGAGGACCCTCCAGTTCTGACTTTTTGAGTCCTGTCTGTGAGCCATCTGGCTATCCACTGTGTTATACCTATACTCTTGAGTTTATCAACAGTGCCCGAGTAGAGTATTGTGTCAAATGCATTGGCCAGGTCAAAATTAGGCAGGTTAAAAAGTGATTCCAGAGGGCCTGATGGGTCATGGTTTCATTATATTTAGAGGGCATCCTGGGATATTGTCTGGGCTCATTGATGCAGTATTCTTGGCCTTAGAGAGAGAGTGTTGAGGGCCTGCTCCCCAGTGATAGTGGGGGACTTAAATTATTTCTTAAGTAGAGGTTGAGGAGGAGAGAGTGGTGAAGTTAGAACTGAATTTGTCTGCCAGTATGTTTGCTATATCTTCTGCTTCAGTATAGATGGCTGCATTAACAATGAGCTCTGCACACCAATTGTGTATTGCCTTTGAGGTTGTAGACATATGTAAAGAATGCCTTGTGGCTGCCCTTGTCCTGGGAGACCAAATTTACCTCAAATTTGGCTTTGGTACATTTTATTTGTCCTTTAAGTTGTTTTAGTTTGATGAGAGTACTTTTATCCTGCTGTGTGCTACACATCTTATTTTTTGCCATGATTTTCTTCTGTTTTACAGTGTATTGATGATGTGATTCCGCCAAGGTGTGTTATTTTTTTGAGTTCTGTACTTATTCCTGGTGAGTATAGCTGCCTGTATGTAGCTATTAACATGTTTGTATAAGGTTTCTGTGAAGAGTGCCATGTAGGCAGCAGTGTTCTTAGGGTTTATTGGGGCTTAACGAAATTAGCCTTATAGTAGTTCCTGAACATTTCAGGGATAGCTGGGTTTTTGGGTTTTGTTTTTACTTCAAAGGTGACTGTTTTCTGTTCTGACCTTACCAGAGAGGTCAATATACTAGGGATTGTACTGAGCTCTCCCATATTGGTGATGACCAGATCTAGTATGTTTGTGCCCCTGGTTGGTGTATTGACAGTCTGTTCCAGGGAATTCTATTTACAGATCCAGGAATATCTGTGCCTGCAAGTTTGGTGATTTTCAGTTAACAGTGGGGTAATTAATGTTGCCTATAAATATTATTTTGGGTTGGCTGATGAGTTTTCCAGTAAACTTAAATGTTTTATGGGTTTCCTGGATCATAAAGGGGGACCTATAGTTTGCAAGAAAGTGGTAAGGGAATTTACCTTTGTTGATTTGAATGTGGGGAAGCTCAAGTGCATCATGCTGTTTGATCAGCCTTGAAGTATATTTATTTTTGATGTAAAGTGAGATGCCTCCACCATTAGTCCTTGCCTGTGCGGCAGGTGGTCTAAATGTGTGGAAGGTATTATAGCATTGCACTGCTGGTGGGCTGTTTGTGGCTTTATACCATGTCTCAGTGACTGCACAGACTTTAGCATTTTCTAGGGTGAGGAGAGCTTGTAGAGAGTGGAGTTTCCTGCCTAGACCCCAAGCATTGAGCAGTAACACTTTTAGATTTTCTTGGTATGTCAGAAGTACTTTCAGTTTGACATTGCCTGATATAGGCACTGTGGGGGGTGGACAGTTTTTTAGTTAGTATTCAAATGCCTGGAGAGGAGAGATGCAGATCATCCCTGGCAAAGCAGCATGGTCTGTTGACCATCTGCGTCCATGCTGACAAATATTGCACCCCCTTTGATGACACCAGAAACTAAGCCAGTTATTAAAGTCAGTCGTCTTCTGTTTGTATTGTGGCATCATCCTTGGAAAAAGTAAAATGCTGCTGAATACTAGGCTCATACCTGGGGCACATACTCTGAGAGCTCCAGGATATCTTTCGTCATATAGTCTAGGGAGGTAATCTCGGGTCATTTACACACACCCTTGGACTATGACTGAGGCATACTTGTACTTGTGGTCCAATGTTAATTGCAGTTTAACAGAACCCTTGAAGAAGTTGCATATCTGTACATGTCCTAATTTCGTCTTCCTTTTCTCGAGTGTATCAGTTCAGCTTTTTCAGTTACAGTTGGATATGCTTGTGCATTCAGCTCTTGATTTCACCCAACCAGAACATCTCTTTTAAGTAGTTCTAATTAGTGCTTTCAGTTGTCTTGCTTTCTTCACTTTTGTGTTTTGTGTATTTTTAAACAGTTTAACTTGAAGAAATTGTGGAAAATTGTACCCGAGACCTACTCCACATTCTCTGGTCCGTTTTTTTTAACCTTATGCATATAAAAAAGAAATTGTTGTGGTTAATTTTTATATTTATGTAAACAACTTTATACATTCTTATAGTCTGTCCCCCAGCTGCTAGAAATCTTCTGTTACTGTTCATGTTTGTTAACATTTAGAAAGTTACTTCCTCCTGCACGCTAGGCATTATTATGTTTATGCCTTTACATTTAGAAATATACCTTCTACTACTGTATTTTACAGTAATATTAAAGTATTTTAACCAAAATATTTTTAAATTTGAAAAGTTGTTTTCATTACACTTATTTAATTTCTTCATCCATTTCCTTCATGACAGTGTTAACACAGTGGGAGTTATTTGTTATAATTTCTTCACAAATTTGAAGTAAACACGTAATAGAGTTGGTGTGCCATAGTTCTATGTTTTGTACCAAGGTGGAGTCCAAGCTTATAATTCTGGTCAAACAATGAGCTTTTCTCTGCCACTCAAGCATTTACGTTTTTTATAAGAGAATAAGCTTCACTGGCACATTCTCTCTTGCACCTCTCTCTACTTGTAGAGGATGGAGTAGGCAGATTCCCTTTCACCTGGATGGCTGGAGTTCTTTTGTTAGATTTTTTTCTTTTCTATAGTCTGATCTACCTCTGTATGCATTTTCAACCTACCTGGAAAAACTGATGTTCTTCGTGTTTCACTGTTGCAGTCATCACATTTGGGTTATCCCTGCCAGGGTAGCCCTCGGACGGGCGAATATCAGTGTCTTAGTATTTCTGCTTCATTTGCTGTCGCTTGAGGACTGATGTCAGGTTGTCAGTAGTATAAAGTAAGTCAGCCGACGCCATTACATCAGTCTTTCCTGCTGTGGAGCCGAAGCAGAAGCAGTTCGCACGAGTGCCGGTCAGCTGCTACCTGAGTTATTGTCTCCAAACTGAAGTTGAAGTCTTCTAAAGCTAAGTACCTCATTGGGGATCCTTTTTTCTCGCGCTAACAGATGTCAGAAAAAGTTAATAATTGTCTCGCCTGTGGAAAGCAAATACCACACCGAGACTTCCACTCTTACTGCGTCACTTGTTTAGGCCCAGACCACGACATCCCCTGTTGTCGCTTCTGTGCTTTGCTTAATGCCAGAACTGTCCATCATCAGGCCCTTATTGTAGCCAGATATTTTCATTTATAGTCCTCGAATTCCGATATGGCTTCGGTAAGCCATCCGACAGCAGATCTTCTGAAAAAAATGTAAAGATAATGACAGAGACTGACTGCACAGGTCGAAACCTACCGACAGCGCTTCCGTTAAGCTAGTCGTCATTCCTCCAGTACTTAGTGAGGGGCTTTTGCAGCCTCTGATGCCCGCTTCAGTTGATTCTCAGGCCGCTACCAAGACCCTTTAGGAGTCCGGTATGCCGCAAAACTCTTCGACTAAGGATCTTGTGGTTGTCTCTACCTTGGATAGTTCCGGAGCTGCTGAGCAGGCACCGGCTTCCGAGGAAGTCCTTCGCAGTACCGAATCTCAACACAGACGTCTTCTTTTGCAACTACCGTTCTTTCAGAAATGACCGAGTTTCTTAGGCCCAGGGTTCAAACCACACCCAAGAAACCAACGGCCCACTCTCAGGTGCCTGCTACCTTGCCTCTGTCTCAAATGATTAAAATGGGGGAAGACCTTGTTATGCTGACCAGGGAAGCCAAAATACCCCCTCAAAAAGGAAGAGATCTGTCCCCTGTAGTTTTGTCTGAACAAGAGTCAGATGAATCTGATGAATCTGACTATTAAGACATGGAACCCTTCTCCATTTATGAGGATTCTGATGCAGAGAACTCCATTCCTTCAGCCTCTACCCTAGAGGATTTTTCCTTTGGGGAAACCCTTCATACTTTAAGGGAGCATTTCCAGTGGGAGAGTCAGGACTACCCTCTGTCTAAAAAGAGACTCAGGGAATTCTTAGATCTTGCGCAACACAGACCCTTGGCCATCCCCCCAGTCCTGGATGCCGTGGATGATGTTTTCCTTGAATCCAGCTGGACTCCTGACACCCTACCTCCTGCTCCCAGAAAACCAGACAGGTACTATAGAGTCCCCTGACTCTCACAAATATCTTTTTAAAAATCCAACAGCTGAACCTGAGGTCATTTCTCAAGGGCCAAAAGGGATTAAAGCAACCTCTGCTAAGAATCCCACCACTTTAGACAGGGATTCCCGAGCATTCAACAGATGGGATAAAAAAGTATACACCTCAGCTACTCTTACTATCAGGGCACTAAATTGTCAGTTCCATATACTGAAATTTCAGCAACATATCTTGGAAGTCCTTAAACAAAAAATGTCTTCCTTTCCTGCTTGGGCAGAATCTAAAGATTTACAAGACTTAATGCATTCTGCAAGTCAAGTAACTGAACGCACTTTGCACTGTGGTTTTGATGCCCTAGAAGCATCTTGCAGGGCAGCAGTCACTGGATCTGTCATTAGAAGACATACATGGCTTAAGGAACAACCCCTGCCAGACCATGTCAAATCTAAATTGTTGGATGCCCCCTTGCTCAAAGATAACTTATTTGTCACTAAGACAGAAGAGGTCTTAAAAAAGATGGAAGAAAAAGCAAAATCTATGCAAACAGTTAAAGATTTCTTACAGGTCCAGCCCCCTAGGTTCAGCAGACATTGTCTCTCCAAGCACGGGTCCTTTCCTGCGCCGTGTAAACTGGCCCAGCCTAGGCCTTGTGGAAACAGCCCCCCCCCCCCCCCCAGACAGCAGCCGCAGGGAATGCAGAGATCTAAGCAGTGGACTACCTCCACTTCAAAACCAGGGAGTTCTAAGCCACCCCCTTATGGTAAGAATGACTCACCTCCTTCACCCCGCCCACCTTCACTTACCCTTAGGAGGAAAACTCTCCTTTCACTGAAGCACCTGGGCCACCATTACCAAGGACCAATAGGTTCTGATCATTGTGTCTCAGGGATACAAATGTTCCTTCCATACCCTTCCAACCCCAAAAGGATTCCCAGCTCTACCGTCAAATCAGTGGGCAGAGGCTCAAAAGCAAATCCTTTCCCTGCTCTCTATGAGAGCAGTAGAGCATGTTCCTTCAGAAAAGATAGGCCAAAGCTTCTACTCCAGACTTTTTCTGGTGCCTAGAAAAAGAGGGCACCTGGTGTCCCATCCTCGATCTATCCATTCTATAAACGCCTTTCTGGTGATCCAAAATTCAAAATACTCACCCTTCAGCAGCTGCTACCCATGCTCTCCGAGGATGCTTGGCTAGCCACCCTAGATCTAAAATAAGCCTACCTCCACATGCCTGTCAGGGAATCATGCAGGAAGTATCTTCGCTTCATGGCAGGATCTTAACACTTTCAGTTCTCTGCACTTCCCTTTTGCTTATGTACTGCTTCCAGAGTTTTCATAAAATGTCTGGCTCCGGCCATTGCCTTTTGCAGACAAAGAAGTATTCAAATTTACCCATACTTAGACGACTGCCTGATTCAGGCAGACAGCCAGGAAAAGCTGCTCAAGCACCTGGCCTTTGTAAAGACCCTACTAACCTCCCTAGGATACACAATCAGTGAAAAGAAATCCTAACAGGTGCCCACCCAAAGGATAATCTTCTTGGGAGCAAGTGTGGACACAGCATCCCAGATGGCATACCTTACACCAGAGAAACAAATTTTCCTGACAGCCTACTTCTCTCAACTAGCCACCAGGCCCCAGCTATCTGCAAGGAAGATCCTGCAAGCTCTGGGGTTCATAGCATCTTGCATACTACTCATTCCATATGCCAGACTGCATATGAGGAAACTTCAGTGGTACCTAAAGAGCCTTTGGTGTCAACACTCTCAAGACCTGGAAACTCTTCTACCTATAATTCCTTGCCTCAGAACAGAATTTCTTTGGTGGGCAACAGCATGCTCCCACAACAAGGGACTGTCCTTCTCCCCACTCCCACCACCCAGACCCTCACCACAGATGCAGCAGACTATGCTTGGGGTGCACACTTGGATAGCAGGTGCATACAGGGTCAATGGAGCCCACAGCAAATCCATCTGCACATCAGTCAAAAAGAGATGAAGGCTGTGCAGCACGCCTTGATAGCTTTCAAACCCCTTGTCTCTCCAGGGGTTCTCCTGACCAAAAAAGACAGCACCACTGTGATGTGGTACATTAACAAGCAGGGAGAGATTCACTCCTACCCTCTCTGCAGGCTGGCCATGATCACTTTGGCTCACAGCCTCTTCCATGCAACTACACCTGTTAGCACAAATCCTACCAGGCTGTCTCAACTCTCTGGCAGACCAATTACGCAGAAACCTTCTGGACCCACACGAGTGGCAACTCAACAGAAGTACCTTCACCCTAATAACTCAGAAATGGGGAACCCTCTTTGCCTCCCACATCAACCGTCAGCTCAGCAAATTCTGCAGCAGGGAGCATCACTGCATGGCTTGGAAAGTGGATGCTCTGTCCTTCCCCTGGGTCAATCTATCAGTCTGTGCCTTTCCTCCCCTTCCTCTCATCCCCAGGGTACTGCTCAGAATAAGGGAGGAAAAACCAAGGACCATTCTTATAGCTCCAGACTGGCTCTGACAGCACTGGTACCCCTTGCTGCGCAGCCTGTCCCCACTGTCTCCATGGCATCTTCCTCAGATTCCAAACCTCCTGACCCAGAGGGAAGGGGAATTCATGCATCCCCAATTGCAGACACTCAATTTGGCAGCTTGGCTTATTCCCTAACCCCGAACCAATCTGTCATCCTCAGTAAACAGGTTCTGGATGTTATCCATGAGGCCAGACTTCCTACCACCAAAACGTCTTATGGAGATAAATGGAAAAGGTTCTGCACCTGGATCCAGGCTAAGGGAGCCAGCACGGCACAGGCCTCCATCCCTCTCATCCTGGATTACTTAGCTGACCTACTACACATTGGTCTCTTTCTCCTCTATAAAAATTCATGCCTCTGCTATTTCTGCTCATTTTCCCACTGAGCAGCCCCTTTTCTCACACCCTTTGATCAAACAGTTCCTCAGAGGGGCTAGCAACTTGAGGCCCCCCCAGAAGGACACCAACACCAGCTTGGGACCTTAACTTTGTCTTGGAAAAGCTCACCCTGCTCCATTTCAACAATCTTCTTCTGCAGAGCTAAAATTTATCTCCTGAAAGACAGCATTCCTTCCGGCCATCCCTTAAGCCAGAGGAATCTCTGAGCTGCAAGTACTCATGGGTGTGTAACCCTTCATCATCTTCCATGCAGACAGGGTATCCCTCAGAACTAACCCGTCCTTCATTCCCAAGGTGGTGTCTAGTGTGGCTCTCAACCAATCCATTCATTTGCCCACCTTCTTTCCTAATCCCCAGAACAAGGGGGAAAGGATTCTTCACTCTCTAGATGTGGACATACAACTCAGATTCTATCTGGACAGGGCTAAATCCTTCAGAAAGTCTGATCGATTGCTGGTTAGCTTTGCTACAGGGGCAGAAGGCAAAGCCATCTCCAAGCAAACTATTTCCAAATGGATAGCACACTGCATCCATTTCTGCTACAAACAGCATGGAAAGCCTTCCCCCAAGGGGGTCAAGACACACTCCACCAGAGCAGCCTTCACCCCTGCAGCTTTCCTCAGAGGAGTCCCCACCAGGGACATCCTGGAGGCTGCCATCTGGACATCTGTTCACACTTTTACCAAACATTACTACCTGCCTCTCTTCTCCAAATCCAGGGCAGGGTTTGCCTCTGCAGTCTTGCAGGGCATCCTAGCCAGCCCTTAGTTTCCTTGACTGCCTCCACCCATTTCCTCAGCTTTAGGAATCTACCCAAATGTGATGACTGCAACAGTGAAACATGAAGAACATAGTACAGTTGTGTACACTTAACATAAATGTAGATGTTCGAGTGTATTCACTGTTGCAGTCTTGGTTTTCCTCCGTCTATCCCCCTTCTCTATTCTCTTTCTCCTTTTATTACCATTCTTCCTTGATGCTCTTGGTGTTTCACTGTTGCAGTACATCACATTAGGGTTATCTGCTTGCAGTAGCCCTCAGTTGGCCTGATTTTCAAAGTCTTGGGTCCTGCGTCGGTTGCTGTCAAAGGAAAAATATATTTTAAAAATGATCAAAACACGGTAGGTTCAGGTTAAGGCACTTTAATCTTGCAGCAAGGAGACAAAAATGTGCTAATACAGAGTTTGTCTAACCAGAAACAGGAAATACTTTCATTTTTATACATTCTTAAACTGATCATGTCCTACCATGCTGACGTAACAGATTACCACCTTTTTCATCATCATCTGCTGACCATCTTTCCCATGAATTTCTGCTGATTTATCAATTTTTATGTGAAACTTCCTGAGGAAAACAACATGGCCTTGGTTACTCCCAGTTAGATACATGTTATGTTACATTCAAGATACTATGGCTAAATCAAGCACAATGCTAGCAGTTCATTTCTCTAATAATCCTTTGTCTACTTTATCTCTAAATTATTACAGCTGCAGAGGATCCGCTCCTCTGGACAGAGCTGTTTGTCTGAAATCATTACATTTATAACATAAAGCATTGTTCATTCATTCGCTTCTGACCTAGCAGATAAACACCTGCTTCTCAAGTACATTTCCACAAGGCATAAACAAGAATATTGCTGTGCTAGCAGTTACTAGGTCAGAAGGCAACTTGCAAGTTTCAGAAAGCATACTGCAGTTTTCAGAAAGCATCTTTTTCAGTCTCATATGAAACTTAATTTATATAAAATACAGTGCATGAAAAATAGAATGAAAAGCGTATTAAAATACTTGATTATTAATTTGGCATTAAGCATACACACATTAATACATATTTTTCTAACAGTTGCTGTCTCATCTTCTATGACGTCAGGTAGTCAGGGGTATAAAGCATGCAGCCGAGGCCATTACACCTGTCTTTCTTGCCATGTGGTGCCTGAAGCAGAAGCAGTTCGCGTGTGCCGGTCAGCCAACTCCTGAAATTTTCATTTTCGAGTTTCAGAACCGAAGTCTTCAACTAAAGCTAAGTACCCCATTAGGGAAACTTTTTCTTGCTCTAAACCGATGTCAGTAAAAGTCAGTAATTGAATTTCTTGTGGAAAGCAAATACCTCATAAAGATTTTCATTCATACTGTATTCCTTGCCTAAGCCCTGACCACGACGTACCTCGCTGTCGGTTTTCTGCCTTATTTAAACCACAAACTATTTGTCATCGGTACATTTCCGCTTCTAAATATTTTGGTACTCAGTTCAGTTATCCAGATATGTCTTTGGTAAGCCGCCCAACTACCGACATTCTGAAAACAAAACGCAATGATAAAGACAGAGACAGGCTGCCTAGGTCCAAAGCTGCCGACGACGCTTCTCCTAAGCTAGTCACCAGTTTGCCAGTACTCAGTGAGGCACTTTCGCAGCCCCTGATACCCGCTACTTCAGATTCATAGGCCTCTACTGAGACCCATTCGGAGTCCGGTATGCCACGAGATGCTTCAGCTGTGGAACCTGCGGATGTCTCTACCTTGGATGGGTCCGGAGCCACTGTGCAGGCATCGGCTTCTGGGGGTTTATTTAGGCCTACTGACTTGCATATTAAACCAAAGCCATCTTCTTCTTCTAGGCCTAACTCTTGAACCATGTCTAGGAAACCGATGACCAGACCTCATGGTCAGGCCTCTATGCCTAAAAAACAAATGATAAGAATGGCTGAAAACCTTAGTACTTTAATCAGGGGAAGCCAACCTTCCCCCCTCTAAGAGACCTAGGACTGAATTTGCTTATGATACTTCTGACCAGGATTCTGAAATTTCTATCTCCTCTAATGACCAGGATTTACCCTTATCCACCTATGAGGATTCTGATGCAGAGGACTCTATTCCCTCTGTTCTCCCCCAGAGGATTTTTCTTGTGGTGAAACCTTGCATACTCTAAAGTTGTATTTTCACTGGGAAAGCCAGGATTATTCTGATTTTAAAAAGAGGCTTAGAGATTTCTTACTCCTGCCCTAACACAGGCCTTTAGCTATCCCTCGTGTGCTGGACAATGTTGACGATGCCTTTTCGTAATCTAGCTTGGCCCCTGACTCCTTACCTCCTGCTCCCAGAAAACCTGATAGATGTTACTGGGTTCCTGATTCTCACAAGTTCCTTTTTAAAAATCCTACTGCGGATCCTGAGACCATTTCACAGGGACCCAGGGGCATTAAGGTTACTACTGCCAAAAAATCCTACCCTCTCTGATAGAGATTCCAGGGCCCTGGATAGATGGGGTAAGAAGGTATACACCTCTGCAACATTGGCCATCAGGGCCTTAAGTTGCCAGTTTCATATGTTAAAGTAGCAGCATATTATTGGATTGCTTAAACAGAAAATTATGTCGATTCCTGATTGTGCTGAAAATAAGAATTTACAGGATTTAATGCATTCTGCTGAATAGGTTGGAAAACATACTTTGCAATGTGGTTTTGATTCACTAGAGACATCTTGCAGGGCTGCTGTCACTACTTAGAAGGCATGCTTGGCTTAAGAAGCAATCTTTGCCAGATCATGTTAAAACTAAATTGCTGGATGCTCCCTTAAATCAGGACCGCCTGTTTGGCGACAAAGAAGAAGAAGTTCTTAAAAAGATGGAGGAAAAAGCTAAATCTATGCAAACTGTTAAAGATTTCTTACAAGTGCAGCCTCCTAGATTTAGTAGACATTGGCCCTTTCCTGCCTCTTCCAGGCCTTCTCAGTTCAAACCCTGAACAGGCAGAATACCCAGGCTTCAGTCCCAGGGTACGCACAGGACTAAATCAGTGGGGAGGCTCCCACTTCTAAATCAGGGAGTAGTAAGACTCCCCCCTATGGTAAGCTGTCTCAATGACTTAATTTTAAAACTGCCAAGCACTTCTCAACTGACTGCTCCTTTAGGGGAAAAGATTGCTCTGTAAGCAAAAAAACTGGGAACTCATTGCCCAGGACAAATGGGTTTTAAACAGTTTCCCAAGGATACAGATTTCACTTCCACATATTGCCAATCCCAAACGGTTGGCTAGACCTACCCCCAAATCAGTGGTCAGAGGCTCAAAAGCAAGTACTCTCTCTCGTAAGATTAAAGGCTATTCAGACTGTACCAGAAGAGGAAAAGGGACAAGGTTTCTACTCAAGTCTTTTCCTGGTACCCAGAAAAGACAACTCATGGCGTTCTATCCTGAACCTGTCTATCCTAAACACCTTTCTGGTGATTCCAAAATTCAAGATGCTAACTCTTCACCAGTTGCTTCCCATAGTAGGCAAAGATTCCTGGTTGGCAACACTGGCTTTAAAGGAAGCCTTACCTGCACATCCCAATCAGGGAATCTTGCAGAAAATACCTACGCTTCAAAGCAGGCTGCATGCACTGTCAGTTCTCTGCACTGCCCTTTGGCTTATCTCGTGCGTCCAGGGTATTCACAAAGTGCCTAGCTCCAGTCATTGCATTTTGCAGGCAAAGAAATATTCAAATATACCCATACCTGGACAATTGTCTAATTCAGGCAGAAAGCCAGGACATACTTCTGAATCATCTGGCATTTGTACAAAAGGTGTTAACTTGTTCGGGGTGCATCATAGACAAAAAGAAGTTACAGCTGGTACCCTGTCAACAAATTATATTCCTGGGAGCAAGCTTGAACACAACTTTCTTGATGGCTTTCCTCATGCCAGAGAAGCAAATTCACTTGACAGCTTACTTCAAACTAGTGGCCACAAAAACCCTGCTATCTGCAAGGCAAATACTGCAAGCTTTGAGATTCATGGCCTCGTGCATTCTACTAATTCCATATGCAAAACTGCATATGAGGAAACTACAGTGGTATCTAAAAAGCCTATGGTGTCAACATTCTCAGGGTCTAGAAGCAATGATTCCTATCATACCTTGCCTGTGGTTAGAATTCCTTTGGTGGGCAGAGGCCTGCCACCAAAAGAAGGGTCTACCATTCACTCTACACCCTGCCGCCAAAACCCTAACAACAGATGCATCAGACTATGGATGGGGGGCTCATCTGGCAGGGAAGTGCATTTAGGGCGAATGGAACCCAAGTCAAATGCACCTGCATATCAATCAAAAAGAAATGTTAGCTGTACAGAATGCTCTGACAGCCTTCAAGGAACACATTCTTCCAGGACAATTAATGGTAAAGACGGACAACACCACTGTTACTTGGTACATAAACAAGCAAACACAGCCTTGAGCTACCAAGTTCATCTACAGGCTCAATTCCTACCAGGAACACTAAATACACTGGCAGATGAACTAAGCAGAAATTTCATGGACCCATATGAGTGGAAACTGGAACCAAAGATTTTCAACATGTTAATCAACAAATAGGGGATCCCAGATAGAGACCTGTTTGCCTCCCCTCAGAACTACCAATTGGAAAAATTCTGCACAGTGACTCCCCACAAACAAGCTTGGGAAGTGGATGCTCTGTCCTTCAGCTGGAAAAATCAGTTTATGCCTTTCCTCCTCTCTTCTCCAAAGTACTACTAAAGATCAAACAGGACAAACCAAGGATGATACTGATTGCACCAGACTGGCCACGCCAACACTGGTACCCCCTTTGCGTAGTGTCACAGCTGGCCGCATGGCACCTACCTCAGACCTCTACCCTGCTGTCTCAGCAGGAGAGCCAGCTTCTGCACCCCCAGCTTCAAAGCCTGAACCTGGCAGCCTGGCTAATTACCTAATGTCTCTGTTACCATCCCTCAGTAAACAAGTGTTGGATGTCATTTTGTAGGCAAAGAGGTCTAGTACTAGAAAATCTTATGCTGAAAAATTGAAAAGATTTGTGCCCAGAACAAAACACAAGGGATGGCCACAGCAGTGCCCAATTTACCTCAGATTCTTCAATACTTAACTGAGATGCTTCACAAGGGCCTTTCCTTTTCCTCCATCAAAATTCACGCCTCAGCCATTTCAGCTCATTACAACACAGAACCACCCCTCTTTTCTCACCCACTGCTCAAGCAGTTCCTCAGAGTGGCCAAAAACTTAAGACCACCCAGGAAAGCCCCAACTCTAGCCCAGGACCTTAATTTTGTATTGGAAAAACTCACTCTTCCTCCACTTGAACCAGCTGCAACTGCAGAGTTAAAATTAATTTCTTGGAAAACAGCTTTCCTTTTAGCAATCACTTCAGCACGAAGGGTATCTGAATTACAGGCCCTTATGGCAGTGGAGCCTTTCATCATCTTTCATGCGGACAGGGTGTCCCTCAGGACCAATCCCTCTTTCATGCCCAAGGTGGTATCCAGTGTGGCTCTTAATCAGTCCATTCATTTGCCAACCTTCTTTTCTAATCCACAGAACAAGGGGGAATGGATACTGCACTCCTTAGATGTGCACAGACAACTTAGATTTTACTTGGACAGGACTAAGCCTCTAAGGAAATCTGGGCAATTACTGGTGACATTTGCTGCAGGGGCAGAGGGGAAGGGTATTTCAAAGCCAACCATTTCTAAATGGATAGGCCATTGCATTCATTTCTGCTATAAGCACCATGAAAAACCTATCCCACAGGGGATTAGACCCCATTCAACCAGGGCTGCATCTACCTCTACAGCCTTTCTCAGAGGTGTACCTACCAGAGACATCCTAGAAGCTGCTATTATGGAGTTCTGTACATAGTTTCACCAAGCATTACCATTTGCCAATTTTCTCTAAATCCAGAGCTGGCTTTGCCACTGCCATCTTGCAGGGCCTTATAGCTGGTCCCTATGCTATCTAAATTCCTCCTTCCATCCTTAGCTTTGGGAATCTACCCAAATGTGATGACTGCAACAGTGAAACACGAAGAACATAGTACAGTTGTGTACACTTACCATAAATGTAGATGTTCGAGTGTATTCACTGTTGCAGTCCTGGTTACCCTCCCTCCAGCCCCCTGATTCTTTTGGCTATACCTCTATTTTCCTTTATTTATTTTTATTTATTTTATTTATTTTACATTTGTTTACCGGGTTAGTCCAACTGGATACATATCCCCTTTCATCAGAGACCCGGAAAAAGCTCCTCCACAGTTAAACAGGTATTAAGTTACAAAAAAAAAAAGCAAACATATAATATAAAGGTATAAAATGTTAAGTACATAGAAAGTTCATGAAAAGGAAAAAAAAGAAAAAAGCGATACATTATACATAATTGGGTACAGTTTGACATATAACAATTTCATAATATACATCAGGTAGTCCGAGAGTAGAGATATAAGTATACAGTATATACAACAGGTAAAAAGGGAAACAACTTATATAAGTGAGACAGTGTTTAGGTTTGAGGTACGTGTTAACAGTTTATAGATTTTTCTTAGTATGAAGAGAGTAAGAGACAAAAAATTAAAAATAATAAAGTAAATAATTAATATTCTATATTAAAACAAATGTATTCAGGATATTATCAATGCTGATATATAATACTCCATATGTAATGTCAAGGTGTATATGTCAATATGCTTTCAAGTGGTTTTATTATACTTAAAAGCTTTTTGGTGTATTTGCTTTTTTGTTGAAGGTATAACCTTGTGTGTGTGTGTGTGTGTGTATGTATATATATATATATATATATATATATATATATTTAATTGCTTCCCATTATGGGGGGCACCTGACATCTGGGGCAAGAAAAACTGATGTAATGACGTCAGCTGCATGTTTTATACCCCTGATTACCTGACGTCACGGAAGATGAGATAGCAACCGATGCAGGACCCAAGACCTTGATAATCAGGCCGACTGAGGGCTACTGCATGCAGATAACCCTAATGTGATGACTGCAACACTGAATACACTCGAACATCTACATTTGTGGTAAGTGTAGACAACTGTACTTTCTCCTTTCCTTACAAGGGACATATTGGCATTTATTTTCCATTGGTGGCATTCTTCCACTAGAACCTGGCCTCCTACTTTGGGGGCTCCTTCACAGGTTAGGGCAAGAAAAACTGATGTAGTGGCGTCGGCTGCCTGACTTTATACTACTGACAACCTGACATCAGTCCTCAAGTGACAGCAACCGTCGCAGAAATACTAAGTCTCTGGTATTCGGCCATCTGGGGGCTACCCTGGCAGGGATAACTCAAATGTGATGACTGCAACAGTGAATACACTCGGAACATCTACATTTATGGTAAGTGTACACAGCTGTACTTTCTGAAAACTGAGTGGGGTATAGCAGTTTAAATCTCATTCCAGCCACATGACAAGTCTTAAACTTACTAGTCTTTTGTCTGGTATAAAGTGAGTAGTCATTTTCTGCAAGCAGTTTGACATTACCAATTTTTTTTTTGCCATATTGTTATCTGAAGCATCTCTTGCTGCTGTCATGATGATATTTTAACCATTATGGGTCTCAGCTGCTTTCTGGAGGCTGAATGTGGAGCAAAGACAATGCGGCCTCTTAAATCCGCACGTGGAACACCAGCCCACTAAATTCTTCCTTCATAAAGTCAGTATAGTCCACTCTCTCTCCAACTTCTCTGGTTTTGAAGAAAACCTCAAGGTTTTCCTTTGTTCTCTGCCTTCTAGATCTGCAGTTTATTTTAAATCTTCATTTAATGTCTCAGTTTCTGTTTATTCTCTCCTTCTGTTTCTGATGTCTTCAAACTTGACAGTTCATCAGACTAGTTATTTGCTTTAGTATTTCCACCCATTCTACTTTAATTATTACATGTTCTTACAGAATCCCACACATTTTAAACACTTCTGAATACATTTGGTCAATTTTTTCTTCTAGGTTACTGGAGTCCGCATCCTTCAGTGATTTTGCAAGTAAAGTCTAATTCCTCCTGATCTGCCATAAAATTCTATACCCATCCACAACCTTTTTCTTCACCATTTCTTGATGACTTTTTCTTTTGTAGATTTATAGATCAGTACAAGACTAACTGCCCTTGTGGGCCATTTTAAGCCTAGCCAGAGATTACCATGGAGCTTGTGTTTGTAAGGTAAAAACTTTAACCATTATGCCAACCTCCCTCCCTTATTTTAGGTATCATATTTTTCCGTATTTGCTTTTTTTCCTAACACCCAGGGTAGTGTCTTCTAGCCAGTTACCCAAATCTATAACTTTTATTGGCTTTTTAGACCTTTTCTTAGTTTTCACACCTAGGGGGCTCTATTTAGTCTGTTGCTCAGCCATACACCATTTTCATCTGTCCTAGATACAATGATAGATTATTACTGTATTATCATATCACTTGATCAACAGGAGCACCTTTCTGATTAGTCAATGCCACCCTCTTGTCATCCCCCTGTAATTGAGCTGCCCTTCCATGCCAAATCATCATTTCTTGCTTAGCCTGAAGGTACTAACTAGTATCTAGGAAGCAAATTGGTAGGCATGGGGGGTACACTTATGTTGTTGACACATGTCACTTTGTGTCATCATGAATAGCCATCCATCACCAAATGCATGAATGTCTTGGAAAAAGGTGAAAATTTCTAATTTGTACGAAAGACAAACCTGACTGTAGTTCCCAACAAGGATGGTTTTGATTTAGATTAGTTGATCAGTAGGAAAATATCAATTTTTTTTATTGACCACAGAATTATAAGAAGACCTCTAGCAATTATAGGTTCATAGGTTGGTACTAGCTATCGGCCCTAGGGCCTATACAAGCCTATCCATAACAGTTCCCTGGATATTTCTTACCACAATATTTACTTCCCTGGACCTTTGTCTAGCAAGGCGACTAACGTGATCCCCGGGGTGAATTTCCTATCTCCCATCCAATCATCAAGGTTCCTTTTGAAGAGGGCCAAGGAGGCGCTCTGCTTGGCATGTATGGGTAGTCTATTCCAGAGTCTGGGTAGTCTCTGGGTCAGGAACTTATCCCTCCAGGATGTTTTGTTCATTGTGATGACAAGGTTTAGATCCCTGGAGCGTGTGGCCCTGAGGGATTGGGATTTCTTTAAGTGGAGCATGTCCAACAGCTCAGGGTTTGACATGGCCTTGTATGTTAAGCAGAGATCACCTCTGAGTAGACGATATGCCACAGAGTATAGCTGGAGTTTTTTTTAAATGGTCAGCATAGGGCATCTTCTTTAGGCCTGTGTTGCAGATGTCTTGTGAGGTACATACCAAATGGGGCGTTGTACTCTATAATGGGTCTAATGAGGGATGAGTACAGTGAGACAAGGACCTCCTTTTTTCTGGATGAAAAGCCCTTAGTGATGAGGTGTGCCACATTTCCTGACTGTTGTGGTGATGTAGTTATCGAAGGTGAGACCACTGTCTACCTGTTTCCCTAAGTCTCACATCACACTTTTGGTGTTTAGTGTATTGCCACCTATGTGGTAATTTATGGGTACATGGTTTTTCCCAAAGGGGATAACTATAAATTCCTTGGCATTAAGCTTGAGCCCATGGCTCTGGAACCAAGCATCTGTTTCTGTAAGGCCCTTTTGTAGAATATCCACATCATGTGGGGATTCAGTAATGGCTCCCAGTTTGCAGTCATCTGTGAACTTTGTTAGCCAGAGTCCCTTTGTGTTGGCCTGTACTTCAGAGAAGTAAATGCCAAACAAGAGCAGTCCCAGGACTGAACCCTGAGGTACTCCGCTTGTCACTTGTCTGGAGCTGGATTGGGAGTCTGCTACTTTTACAGTCTGGGTTCTGTCAGTAAGTCAATTGGCAACCCATCGAGTGATGTAGGGATTTATGCCTAGATTAGTAAGTTTATCTATGATTCCAGAGTGAGGAATGGTGTTAAAGGCCTTGGCGAGGCCCAGATAGGCTGTGTGGACCGCCTTAACCTTGTCCACAGCTCTGGTGACTGATTTGAAGAAGTCGTTCAGGTTCAGGAGACAAGATCGGCCCTTCACGAACCCAAATTGGGTGGGATCCAGTGTTTGAAGGTTGCCAATGTTTTTGTTTATAAGTTCCATGATAATGCGTTCCATGCCCTTGCAGATCAGGCTCGTCAGACTGATGAGACGGTAGTTCCCGGGATCCAAGGTAGACCCCCCCCCCCTTGTGGAGTGTGATAACTGTAGCTGTGCGCCACTCATTGGGCACGAATCTTGAGGTGAGGCAATGATTAAACATGACACTTAGGTAAGGTGCCAGCTCATTTTGTAGTTCATGTAATACACAGCCCGGGATGTCATCAGGTCCCATGGATGCTGTATTCTTAGCTTTGGAGAGTGCAGTTTCTACCTGTGTGGCCTTGATTACTGGAATTTGACAAACTTTTGGTATTGAGATGGGCCCTTTAGGGGGTGAGAGGAGGGTGAAGTTGGCACTAAATCAATCTGCCAGGATATTGGCAATATCTTTGGGATCAGTATATTTAATGTCATTCTGTTGTAGCTCAGAGCATATCTGAGCATTGCCATTTAGATTCTTGGCATAACTGTAGAATGCCTTGTGGCTGTATTTGGAATCTTTGGCAATTTTATTTTCATAACTAGCTTTGGGGGATTTTATGAGGGATCTCAGCTTCTTACAGAGGCTGGTAAGGGAGTTTTTGTGCATCCTGGGATTTTCCTCTTTTCTGCAGCAGTTTCTTCTGTTGTATAGTTTGTTTATGGCAGGAGACCACCAGATTGGCTTCATTTTTTTGGAGAAGAGTGTCTTGGTTCTATTTGGGATGGCACGATTCATGCACGAGTGGATGTGCTCGTACAGTGCTTATTGTAGGATTCAGCATTCGAACTTTCAGCTCCCGTCTGCATGGATTTCATGAAGTTTGTCACTTCTGACTTGAGTAGCAGTTGGCTTTGGAGAAGTTTTTTATGGAGGTTTCCTTACTGGGGATAGGGAATTGGTTAACTTTTGATACTAGCAAAACAAACTTTATGCTTTTATGGAACCCAGCAAAGGCTGAGGAAGGCAAAAATATTAGTACCACAGATCCTCTTGGTAACCCCATTGCCAATGACCAGCTATCAGAAATACAATGGGAATTAAGATAGATCATAACTTTACCTTTTAAGACATACTGAAGCTAGGGTTAGCAATGTACTCGTACAGCTTAATATTTCATACAAAGTGGATGATTCAGAGATGACTGCCTTCTGAAAAGCAGGTTGATTGGAACTTTCCCACTGTGAAAAAGTAAACAGACATAAAGGAGTCAGTGGAAGGTGAAAATGTGGATAAAATTAATTTAATGGTTCATCACTTTACTGTCTGCATGTCTGCAAAGATGTATTCTGGAGAAAGCTATAGAAAATCAGAAAAGGAGAGGTAAACTCTCTGATGGTGAAGAGTCTTGCAGCTGTTTATCAAAAGGTATTTCGGATTTCAGCATTTCTGCAGATGACTTCCAGTAATTTTGGGGAAAAATAAGTCAGATGCATTCAGAGGCATTTAAAATAAGTGATAAACTGGAGGAGTTTATAAAGTCAAATATCACAAGGCAAGAAAGAATAGAAGAAGCTTTTAGTAGCTGCTTGAATGGGCTGATTAAAACTTCAAATTTCAGAGGTTTAAATGAAGGGAAGGACTGGCTGAATGTCAGGGCTTTCAAGGAGGACTCTTTCAAAAAGTTGTGGAGTTGAGAGACAGAACACATAGACAAAACTTAGATTTTCTGCTGTACCAGAGAAACTGGAAGGAGGAGGCTGCATTAATTTTATGAAAGTATAAAAAAGCAGCTGGATCGATATTCCACAGCAGGATTATTTAATTGAAAGGGCACTGTGTGCATTCTTCAAATTTGGCCATTTTATCAGTGACTTAAGCAGTAAAATGTTGATATCTTTAGACTGATGTGGGAGGTTATCAAAGTCCTGATCATGTGTGTATATTGAATTATGGTGGCTACCCCTGGTGTTATATAGGCGGAGGTGTAGACTATTGTAATTGGTTTGTGCTGCAGACAACAGCAAAAGTTTTCCTGCTTTTCCTGAGCGAACCGACTAGAAAATGAAAAGCAGCTAAAATGGTGCAAGTCCCTCAGAATTTGTGAAGAACTGCTTCTTGCATTTGTAAAACTATTAACTCTTTTCCTCTCCACCAGCAAAGCTTTGCAGCTGCAACCAGTCTGTCTACAGGTGCAGGCAGTTAACCAGGAAATGGCTGAACTATAAACTCTGAGGCATTTGTATAAGAAGCAGTCTAATTAATACTTAAAGAGGAACTGGCAAGTGGTTCAGTGAAAGTAAGTCTGATGCATTGAAGGGAATATTTTGTGAATAGATGGATTCCTAGCAGTATTTAGCACTACATTATAAAACGTAACTATGCACAGTCTAGGTTATTCATTCAGAGGTAGACAGTACACTTTTTCTTAGGGCTAAAAATCAGTTAACTGAGAACATGCAATTTGTTTTTCACTTCTGGGTGGGAAAAAAAGATGGGAAAATAATAGATGGTGTTGATGCAAGAGGAAGCATTGCCTTGGTCACATGCGCAGCATGATTAAACCTAACTGTCAAACAGATAGTGTGTGGGTGTTGCTGTTTGTTTGGGATAGCTGCCCCTACAAAGAAAGGTAATGTCCAATTTTGGAAAGTGTGTACAATATGCATTTGCTGTGAGTTAAGGGGGTTGAGAGGCTTAAAAATGAAAATGTGCATATATTTTTTTCTTTTTTTATTGATCTGAAAAGTCTGGAGAAATGTTACATGGTTTCAAAAAAATGAGGAGGGGCAACTACATACAAGTTCAGTCTACCAAACAATATATGCATGCAAGTTGGAAGCCTAGTTTTAAAAAAAATCACGTAGATGTTATGAAAGTAATAGATTATCATAATGACTGCCTTGTCACTTGTATCATGGAATATTAGTGGCATTGTAGGTGTGGGGAAGAAGCAAAAACTGTATTGCATTATATTAATAAGTGTAGGGTACATATATCAATCTTACAGGAGATTTTCTGATTGACATGAGGATGTGGATTTGACAAAAAAACAAGATTTCAGAATGGATGTTAGGAGAGCATCAGGGACAAAGGAAGGGTGGAGGGATAATGACTGTGAGAGGGGGCTGCAGTAGTAGAAGTGGAGGAGAAAGACAATGGTAGATTTCTTGCAATGAGGGTATTTTGACAGGGAAGGAGGCTTACAGTGACGAGCATATAACTTCCACCTAAAATGACTGTTAAAGAGATGAATTATGGGAAAGGTAATTAGTTTTCATCAAGGAATTTTTTTTATGGGTGGGGACTGGAACCTGATCTGCAGTAGTGAGGATGTATCTGGGGGACTTAGAAGTGAAACTATAACAAAAGAGGGAAGATTTCTGAAAAAAATACATGTGAATATTTGGAATGGAAGATGTGAACATTAGCAGGAACCCAAATGTAATTTAAGTATTAAATATTGTTCCTCAAGGTACAATAACTGGGTTTGACTATATAGAAATTATATTTTGCAGGAGAGTAGGTACTGAACTGAAAGTTTTGAAATATACAATGACTATTTTAGATCTTGCACCAATAAGGAATAAGGTGAAGATGCAGGGTAATCAAGTAAAAATAAAATACTGACACACTAATTTATTTGTTAAGAAAAGATGAATTTAAGGAAGGAGCTGTAATTATTCAAGTGTTATTAGGAAAGATACATGTTTCATCAGAAGGTGTTGCTAAGGCGTTGGATACAGTGCAGTTTAAAAAGTATAGTAGAAATGAGAGAGAGATGAGAAAGTAGCAATGGGAATTATTTAGAGGGATTATCAAAAGTTGCCATTACTGACAGATATGGATTAATGTGGTTTTGTGACAGTGAGACAAACATTTGACAACATTAACAGAGTAATGATGATGCAGAGGGAAGCAAAGTGTAAGAAAGTGAAGCTCTTGGCAGGTTTTGTTGTAGAGAAGGCATTTGAAAGAATCAGCTGATGTGAGTAGGGCAGTGGTAGAATTTGCATTCCCCAATAGAATACTGAAGTTAATTAGGAAGACATACATAAGTGTCGGAGACGAGAGTCATGGTTGGGGGGGGGGGGGGGTTCCTCTCTGGGAAGCTACATTTGCACAGAGGAACCAGGCAGCGCTGTCCTCTTTCCCTTTGATGTTCATCGTGCATACAGCTGCAGTCATAACAGATGGGTTCTCCTGCCGTCAGGCGGGTCCTCAGTCGGCCGAATTCCAAAGTCTAGGTCCGGCGTCGGTTGTCGTCGCTTCTTCCCTGACGTCAGTGCGACAGGGGTATAAAGGAACCAGCCGACGCCATTTTCTTCAGTCTTTATTGCCGCGCGGTGCCCGAAGCAGAAGCAGTTCGCAAGTGCCGGTCGGCCAGCTCCTGAAATTATGAAAATTTTGAAACCGAAGTCTCCTTGAAAGCTAAGTACCCCGTTGGGGAAACTTTTCTTGCCTCAGACCGATGTCAGACAAAGTTAATAATTGTATTTCATGTGGGAAGCAAATACCGCATAAGGATTTCCATTCCCTCTGTATACCTTGTTTAGGCCCAGACCATGACGTCTCGGTCTGTCGCTTTTGTGCTACATTCAACAAACGCACCATTAAGCGTCGGGCGGAGTTCGCCCAGCATTATTTTGTAAAAACATTTAACTATATTATGTCGTCGGATACTCCGACTCCAGCTTTGTCTAAAAAACGCAAAGATAAGGACCGACACACGAGGTCCATCTCCTATACCGACACCACGCCAAAGCCGACTACGTGGTCTGGTTCTCAGCGCGCCCGCAGCCCCTGACTACCGACGACACTTCATTGGCAGTGTCTCCTGTGCCCGAGGTCGCAGGCTCCTCGGCCCACACCCCGACTACAGATACCGATGCCACTCTTGACGTTGAACCTCAAAATGTGGACAGGTCTACCTCCACTCAAGGTGTTTTCAGACCTTCCTCTTCTTTTTCCATCAAGGCTTTCACTAAGTCTAAAGCAGCCATGCATTCTAAGAGACAAGCTTCACAGGGCCCATCTCCAGACCCCATGCCTAAAAAAACAGATGCTTAAAATGGCTGAGGATTTAATTACTCTTATCAGGGGTTCTCAACCCCCACCGGACAAAAGGCCCAGAGTGGAGGAAGAATCCCCCTCCTCTGATCAGGGCTCCATTATTTCAGAGCACTCTGATGATCAGGAACATTCTTACTCCCCTTTTGAAGACTCTGATGCAGAGGAAGTCCATTCCTTCTGTATCCCCCCCAGAGGATTACTCATTTGTGGAAACTTTGCATACCTTAAGGGAACACTTCCACTGGGAAGGCCAAGATTATTCAGATTCCAAGAAAAGGCTTAGGGAATTTCTCTTGCTACCTCAGCACAGGCCTCTGGCTATACCTCCTGTCTTGGACATCCTAGATGACGTTTACTCGGAGGCCTGCCTTAACCTGGATTCTCTGCCTCCAGCCCCAGTCAAGCCTGACAGGTACTACAGGGTTCCTGACTCACACCAATTTCTATATAAAAGCCATGCTGCTGACCCAGAAACCATCTCACAGGGCCCCAAGGGAATTAAGGCCTCCACTGCTAAAATTCCATTACCTTCCGAGAGAGATTCCAGATCCTTAGAAAGGTGGGGAAAAAAGGTATATACCTCGGCTACCTTAACCATGAGGGCCTTAAACTGTCAGTTCCATATGCTAAAATACCAACAGTTTTTGTTATCACAATTGAAAAGTAAAATGTCACAACCTGAACAACCAGACTTGAAGGAGTTGCAGCATTTGATGCATAGTGCAGAACAAGTGGGTAAGCATACCTTGCAATGTGGTTTTGATGCTCTAGAGGCCTCATGTAGAGCTGCTGTTACAGGATCAGTCATACGTAGACATGCCTGGCTCAAGGAAAACACGCTGGCAGACAACCTAAGCAGAAATATGACAGATCCACACGAATGGAAGTTGCATCCAAAAGTGTTTACAGAGATAATCCAAGCATGGGGAAGGCCAGACATAGATCTCTTTGCCTCCCACAAAAATCACCAATTGACAAAATTCTGCTCAAGGATTTTCCATCCAAAGGCCTGGAGAGTGGACGCTCTCTCTTTCAGTTGGACATCAATGACAGTTTATGCCTTCCCACCTCTTCCTCTGCTGCCCAAAATTCTATTGAAAACCAGAGCAGACAGACCAAAGATGATTCTCATTGCTCCAGACTGGCCAAGACAACACTGGTACCCACTCCTGAGGAGCCTGACGCACTCCCCACCATGGACCCTGCCTCTAATGCCTCTTCTCCTGACTCAGCACAGCTTCAAAACTCTTCACAGCCAGCTAAAAACACTCAATCTAGCCGCATGGAAGATTCCTTAGCATCACAACAGACCCTACTCTCCAAGGAGGTGCAGGATGTCATTTTGGAGGCCAGAAGGCCGTCAACTAGAAAAGCTTACTCCGCAAAATGGAGACGGTTTTGTGTCTGGAATGAGAAAAAGGGCCAGGATCCTGGAAAACTGAATTTACCTCAAATACTACAATATCTAGCTGAGCTGCTAAGCAGTGGACTTTCATTCTCCTCCATCAAAATTCATGCCTCAGCCATTTCTGCAGAATACAACACTGATCCACCCTTATTCTCTCATCCTCTCTTAAGACAGTTCCTCAGAGGGGCTAAGAATCTAAGACCCCCAAGGAAACAACCAATACCTGCTTGGGATCTCAATTTCATTCTGGAAAAACTGACCTTGCCTCCCTTTGAGCCAGCTGCCTCATCAGATTTGCAATATTTGTCATGGAAAACAGCTTTCCTTTTGGCTATCACCTCAGCTCGTAGAGTTTCAGAACTACAAGCTCTCATGGCTGTGCAGCCTTTTATCATCTTCCATCAGGACAGAGTTTCCTTACGAACCAACCCGTCCTTTATGCCTAAAGTGGTATCCAGGGTAGCTTTGAATCGGGCCATACACTTACCTACCTTTTATCCTAATCCTCAAAACAAAGGGGAGAGATTACTACATTCCTTGGACATCCACAGACAACTGCGTTATTATTTGGACAGAACAAAGCCTTTCAGAAAATCAGAACAGCTCTTCGTGTCCTATGGTATAGGAGCTCAAGGAAAGCCAATTTCCAAACAGACAATCTCAAAATGGATAGCCCACTGCATACGCTTTTGCTATTCTTTTCATGGCAAAACTGTACCTACAGGCATCAGATCTCACTCCACAAGGGCCACAGCTACCTCTGCAGCTTTCCTCAGAGGAGTTCCTACCAAAGATATTTTGGAAGCAGCCACTTGGAGTTCTGTGCATACCTTCTCCAAGCACTACCACCTACCATTATACTCCAAAACTAGAGCTGGCTTTGCCACTGCAGTCTTGCAGGGCATCCTGACTCCTCCTAGTTCCACCTAGTGCCTACCACCCCTTTCTTAGCTTTGGGATTCTACCCATCTGTTATGACTGCAGCTGTATGCACGATGAACATAGTACAGTTTTGTACCTACCATAAATGTAGATGTTCGAGTGCTAATACAGCTGCAGTCCAGGTTTCCCTCCCTCCTTCCCCTCTTGGGACATGCCTATTGGATAACACCTCTTCATACAACCTGATTGGGGTATTCATTTATGGTGTATTTGCTTGCAACTACTGTATTTTGATTATATTGCATTGCTTTATTACACAAATTTATATATTGCCTTCCTTCTGGGGGCACCTGACATCTGGGGCAAGAAAAACTGAAGAAAATGGCGTTGGCTGGTTCCTTTATACCCCTCTCACACTGACGTCAGGGAAGAAGCGACGACAACCGACGCCGGACCTAGACTTTGGAATTCGGCCGACCGAGGACCCGCCTGACGGCAGGAGAACTCATCTGTTATGACTGCAGCTGTATTAGCACTCGAACATCTACATTTATGGTAGGTACAAAACTGTACTTTTTTTGCTTTACACTTGTAGCCCTTGGCAATGAAAATAGGGGAGACTCAAATTCAGGGATATAAGTGGCATAGTAATCAAGAAAAAAAATTCCCTTTTGCAGATATTAGTCTGCACTTGACACATCCAGAAAAGGATATTTCAGTGTTGTGGAACATTTTGAGACAGTTTCATTGTCTTTTATTATATAAAATAAATGAAGATTAATGGTAAACTGTTCCCACATGAGAATTTGTTTAGCAATATCCGTATTTGTGGGAACATAATAAGATGAAGTGTATGGATTTAAAAGGATTCTACTATGGCAGCTAAGGTTATGGGACGAGACTAGTCAAAAGATAATACAAACATTGAGAGGTTTAAATTACTTTAATGTGGATATGGATAGTAAGATACAAGCAAAGATACAAGCAGTGAAAATGTTTATAGTCCCTTTAGTATTATGTACAGATCAGACATATTTTTATCAACCAGAGGAGAAGTTATAGACCATAATTAATAAACACTTGAATATATTGGCTCTTGCGAGAGAAAGAAGGAAAGGGTTAAGTGGGCTAACTTGTTTGATGTTCATCGTGTTACCCTGCTGCAGTCATCACACTTGGGTTATCCTGTCGTCAGGCGGTCCCGCAGTCGGCCGGATTTCCAAAGTCTTGGTCCGACGTCGGTTGCTCTCACCTCATCCCTGACGTCAGTGCGCCAGGGGTACATATATTGCAACCAACGCCATTTTCTTCAGTCTTTCTTGCCGCGCGGTGCCCGAAGCAGAAGCAGTTCGCAAGTGCCGGTCGGCCGACTCCTGAGATTGTCGAATTCGAATTTCAGACCGAAGTCTTCTATAAAGCTAAGTACCCCGTTGGGGAAACTTTTCTTGCCTTAGACCGATGTCAGAAAAAGTTAACAATTGCATTTCTTGTGGGAAGCAAATATCTCATAAGGATTTTCATTCTTACTGCATACCTTGCCTAGGCCCTGATCACGACATCACTTCTTGTCGATTTTGTGCTAGGTTTAATAAGCGTACTATTAAAAGACGATTTAATTTCGCACAACACTATTTTGGTAGAAAATTTAACTATAACATGCCGTCAGAGCTACCGACGTGCGCAAAAAGCGCAAGGATAAGGACCGACAGCCCAGGCCTAAGCCAGATTCTGAGGCCTCGGTTGATCCGGTCTCCGGATGTTCATTGTGCATACAGCTGCAGTCATTACAGACGGGTTATCCTGCCGTTAGACTGGTCCTCGGTCGGCCGAATTCCAAAGTCTAGGTCCGGCGTCGGTTTTCCTTGCTTCTTCCGTGACGTCAGTGCGGCAGGGGTATAAAAGAGGCAGCCGACGCCATTTTCCTCCGTCTTTCTTGCCGCGTGGTGACCGAAGCAGAAGCAGTTCGCAAGTGCCGGTCGGCCAGATCCTGAGATTTACGAACAGTATTTCAGCCAAAGTCTTCTTTAAAGCTAAGTACCCTGTTGGGGAAACTTTTCTTGCCTCAGACCGATGTCAGACAAAGTTAATAATTGCATTTCTTGTGGGAAGCAAATACCGCATAATGATTTTCACTCTTGCTGTATACCTTGCTTAGGGCCAGACCACGACGTCTCGGCCTGCCGTTTTTGTGCTAGGTTCAACAAACGCACTATTAAGCGCCGGGCGGAGTTCGCCCTTCATTATTTTGGCAAAAAATTTAATTATATCATGTCGTCGGATACACCGACGCCAGTTTTATGCAAAAGACGCAAAGACAAGGACCGACATCCGAGGTCTGCACTGAGTACTGAAACCACGCTTAGGCCGACTACCAGTTCTCCGGTTCTCAGCGAGGCGCCTACGCAGCCCCTGACTACCGATGAAGCTATTTTACCGGTGTCTTCAGTACCCGAGGTCGCAGGCTCCTCAGTCTCCATTCCCACGGCAGATACCGACGCCACTCTTGGCGGGGAAACCGGAAATTTAGTGAGGTCTGCCATTTCTGAAGGCGTCTTCAGGCCTACCACCTTCTCTATTGAATCCTTCACTAAATCTAAAGCTGCTATCAAAACTAAAAAACAGGGTCCTCAGACCCCCCCCTCTCAAGGCCCCATGCCTAAAAAACAGATGCTTAAAATGGCTGAGGATTTGATAACTCTCATCAGGGGTTCTCAACCCCCCTCTGACAAAAGACCCAGATTGGAGGAAGACTACCCTTCCTCAGACCAGGCTTCTATTACCTCAGACCATTCTGAGGACCAGGATTATGCCTATTCTCCTTTTGAAGACTCTGATGCTGAGGAGTCTATTCCCTCGGTCTCCCCCCCTGAGGACTACTCTTTTGGGGAAACCCTGCATACATTGAGGGAGCACTTCCACTGGGAAGGCCAAGATTACTCAGATTCCAAGAAAAGGCTCAGGGAATTTCTACTGCTCCCCCAGCATAGGCCCCTGGCTATCCCTCCTGTTTTAGATATTTTGGATGATGTGTACGCAGAAGCCAGTCTTAATCCAGATTCTTTACCTCCAGCCCCTGTTAAACCAGACAGGTATTACCGGGTTCCTGATTCTCACCAGTTCCTTTATAAAAGCCATACTGCTGACCCAGAAACAAAACCAGACAGGTATTACCGGGTTCCTGATTCTCACCAGTTCCTTTATAAAAGCCATACTGCTGACCCAGAAACAATCTCACAGGGTCCCAAGGGGATAAAGGCCTCTTCTGCTAAAAACCCTTTACCTTCAGAGAGAGATTCCAGAGCATTGGAAAGGTGGGGGAAAAGGTGTATACATCAGCCACTTTAACCATGAGGGCATTAAACTGTCAATTTCATATGTTAAAGTACCAACAGTTTTTGTTATCTCAGCTGAAAAGCAAAATGACACAAACAGAACAACCAGATTTGAAAGAGTTGCAGGATTTGTTGCATGGAGCAGAGCAAGTGGGTAAACATACCTTGCAGTGTGGTTTTGATGCTTTAGAGGCCTCATGTAGAGCTGCTGTCACAGGGTCTGTCATACATAGACATGCTTGGCTCAAAGAGCAATCCTTACCAGATCATGTCAAAGCAAAGCTATTAGATGCACCACTTCAAAAAGATGTACTGTTCAGTGTTAAAGCTGAGGAGGTACTAAAGAAAGTGGAGGAAAAAGCGAAATCTATGCAAACAGTTAAAGATTTCCTGCAGGTGCAACCTCCACGCTTCAGCAGAAATTGGCCTTAAAAAAATTGGTCCTTTCCAGCCACGGACAGATCTCAAAGGGGCAGATACAGATGCCCAAGGGGTAGAGGACAACCTCAAGGATCTTACAGAGCTAGACAGTGGCAAGCACCAACCCCAAGAGGTGGAGAAGATAGACCACAGTCATTTAGAAAACAGACACAATGACTTCCCCCTATGCCTGCCAAACAAAGCTATAATGGCAGCACGTTTGGGCGGAAAACTGGCATTATTTTCAAAAAACTGGCACATTGTTACAAAAGACAAATGGATTCCGGACATTATAGACAGAGGCTACAAGTTCCATTTTCACACCCTTCCAAAAATGAGAGGCTTGCCAAACCTGCCACAAAATCAAAGGGCAGAGGCACAAAGACAAATTTCAGCTCTCATGGATATGAAAGCAATTCAAGAGGTACCTGCAAAAGAACAAGGTCAAGGTTTTTATTCCAGACTATTTCTGGTACCAAGGAAGGACAAAGATTGGAAACCCATCTTAGATCTATCCATCCTAAACACATATCTACAGGTACCAAAATTCAAGATGCTTACATTACAGCAGCTTCTTCCCATGCTGGGCAAGGAGTCTTGGCTGGTAACGTTGGACCTCAAGGAGGCATACCTGCATGTCCCTATCAGACAAGATTGCAGAAGATACCTCAGATTTCTTGCAGGTTCAACCCATTACCAATTCTCTGCATTGCCCTTTGGCTTATCTACTGTGCCCAGAGTGTTTACGAAATGCCTGGCATCAGTAATTGCCTTCTGCAGACAATAAGGAATACAAATCTACCCATATCTGGACGACTGCCTGATCCAAGCGGAGAGCAAGGACATTCTATTGCAGCATCTGGCGTTTGTAATAAAACTGTTAAACTACCTGGGATACACAGTGAACAAAAAGAAATCAAAACTAATACCTTCTCAACAGATAATTTTCCTGGGTGCCAGCTTAAATACAACCACCCAGATGGCCTACCTCACGCCAGACAAACAAGGGCAATTGTCTCAATACTTCAACAAAATGGCAACTTTAACCAGACTAACTGCAAGGAAAGTCCTGCAGGCTCTGGGATTCATGGCATCTTGCATCCTACTGATACCATGTGCAAAGCTGCATATGAGGAAACTACAATGGTACCTAAAAAACTTATGGTCTCAACACAGCCACAGCTTGGAAACAATTATACCACTCATTCCATGCCTTCAAAAGGTATTTTTGTGGTGGGCTCAAGCATGCCAAAGAAACACAGGTCTCCCTTTCTGTGTACCTCAAGCAACTCAAATCATCACAACGGACGCCTCAGACTTCGCCTGGGGAGCACACCTGGCAGATCAGTGCATTCAGAGAAAATGGTCCCAAAAAGAGAAGCACCTACACATCAACCAAAAGGAGATGCTAGCCGTGCAAAATGCTCTTATGACCTTCAAAGACCTACTGCATCCAGGCCAGCTATTGATAAGGACAGACAACACCACAGTCATGTGGTACATAAACAAACAGGGGGGAACTCATTCATACCCCCTGTGCAGGCAAGCCATGACCCTGTGGAACACAGCACTGGAATTACAAATTCAACTACAGGCACAATTCCTGCCATGGAAGGAAAACACACTGGCAGACAACTTAAGCAGAAATATGACAGACCCACACGAATGGAAGTTACATCCTCAAGTCTTCTCAAAGATAACTCAGGCATGGGGACAGCCAGACATAGATCTATTTGCTACCCACAGAAATTACCAGTTGAAAAAATTCTGTTCAAGGACCTATCATCCACAGGCCTGGAAAGTGGACGCACTCTCCTTCAATTGGACAACATTGACAAGTCTATGCCTTCCCGCCTCTTCCTCTACTGACCAAAGTTCTACTAAAAGCCAGAGCAGAGAGGCCTTGCATGATTCTCATTGCTCCAGACTGGCCACGACAGCACTGGTATCCTCTCCTAAAGAGCCTGTCACACTCACCACCATGGATACTACCTCTGGTTCCTCTTCTGTTGTCCCAGCACAACTACAAAACCCTTCACAGCCAGCTCAAAACCTTAAATCTAGCTGCATGGAGAATACCTTACTTTACCAACAGACTCTCCTCTCCAAAGAGGTGCAGGATGTCATCTTGGAGGCCAGAAGACCCTCTACTAGGAAAACATACTCCGCCAAATGGAAACGATTTTGTACCTGGAATCAAGAAAAGGGCCAGAATCCTTGGGTAATAAATATACCTCAAATTTTACAGTACCTAGCCGAAATGTTAAACAGTGGCCTTTCCTTCTCCTCCATCAAGATCCACGCTTCAGCCATTTCTGCACAATACAATACAGATCCTCCTTTATTCTCACATCCTCTATTAAGGCAGTTCCTCAGAGGGGCAAAAAATATAAAACCCCCATGGAAACCACCGGTCCCAGCTTGGGACCTCAACTTTGTATTGGAAAAGCTGACCCTGCCTCCCTTTGAGCCGGCTTCTTCAACAGAGTTACAATACTTGTCGTGGAAAACAGCCTTCCTTCTGGCCATTACCTCAGCACGAAGGGTTTCGGAGCTACAGGCCCTCATGGCTGTGCAACCATTCATCATTTTCCATCAGGGCAGAGTCTCCTTACGAACCAACCCTACCTTCATGCCAAAGGTAGTATCCAGTGTAGCTTTGAATCAGATTATTCATTTACCTACCTTTTATCCAAATCCACAGAACAAAGGAGAGAGACTACTACATTCCTTGTACATTCGCAGACAACTTTGTTATTACTTGGACAGAACAAAGTCATTCAGGAAATCTGAACAGCTCTTTGTGTCCTATGCTACAGGTCCTTAAGGAAAGGCTATTTCCAAACAGACAATTTCAAAATGGATAGCCCACTGCATACGCTTTTGTTATTCTTTTCATGGAAAACCTGTGCCTGTATACATCAGATCCCACTCCACCAGGGCTACAGCTTCCTCTGCAGCTTTCCTCAGGGGGGTCCCCTACCAAGGACATTTTGGAAGCAGCTACTTGGAGTTCAGTGCACACTTTCTCCAAGCACTACCACCTTCCACTATACTCAAAATCTAGAGCAGGCTTTGCCACAGCAGTCCTGCAGGGCATCCTAGCCCCAATTAGTACCTACCACCCTTACTTAGCTTTGGGATTCTACCCATCTGTAATGACTGCAGCTGTATGCACGATGAACATAGTACAGTTTTGTACCTACCATAAATGTAGATGTTCTAGTGCTCATACAGCTGCAGTCCAGGTTACCCTCCCTCCATCCCCTCTTAGGACAGACCTTATGACAAATACCTTTATCATACAACCTACTTGGGGTATTCTTTTATGGTGTATTTGCTTGCAACTACTGTTTTTGATTTATCTACATTGCATGTTTGCATAATAATATATTTTGCCTTCCTTCTGGGGGCACCTGACATCTGGGGCAAGAAAAACTGAAGAAAATGGTGTCGGCTGCCTCTTTTATACTCCTGCCGCACTGACGTCAGGGAAGAAGCGACGACAACCGACGCCGGACCTAGACTTTGGAATTCGGCCGACCGAGGACCCGCCTGACGGCAGGATAACCCGTCTGTAATGACTGCAGCTGTATGAGCACTCGAACACCTACATTTATGGTAGGTACAAAACTGTACTTTCTCTGGTTCTCAGTGAGGCTCCGACGCAGCCCCTGATTACCGCAGTTCTGGAACCCGAGACCGCTATGGATATTTTGATGGAATGTACTAGGCCGATGCAGCCTTTTACTTCAGGCCCTTCCGACGATTTACCTTCTAAGGACCTCGTTGCTTCTGAAATGCCATCGGTTTCTGAAGGCGTTTTCAGACCGATGACTCTCACAGTCAAAACATTTTCTAAGTCAAAGACTCCTTACAAATCTAAAAAGACTACACTTCAGTCTCCTGTGCAAGGCCCTATGCCTAAGAAACAGATGCTCAAAATGGCTGAAGATTTGATTTCTCTTATCAGGGGTTCACAGCCCCCTCCTGACAAAAGGCCTAGACAAGAGGAAGATTCTGCTTCCTCTGAGCAACTATTTCTTCGGATTCCTCTGAGGACCAAGACTATTCCTTCTCTCCTTATGAAGATTCTGATGCTGAGGACTATTCCCTCAGCTTCCCCTCCTGAAGACTACTCTTTTGGGGAAACTTTACACACTATGAGGGAACATTTTCACTGGGAAGGTCAGGACTACTCTGATTCCAAGAAAAGGCTCAGAGAGTTTCTTTTACTCCCCCAACACAGACCTCTAGCCATCCCACCTGTTTTGGACATTGTGGATGATGTCTACTTAGAATCCAATTTCAACCCAGACTCTCTTCCTCCTGCTCCGGCTAAGCCTGACAGATACTACAGAGTTCCTGATTCCCACAAATTTCTTTACAAAAGCCCAGTAGCTGACCCAGAGACTATCTCCCAGGGTCCCAAGGGGGCTAAGGCTTCCATGGCTAAAAACCCAGTACCTTCTGTGAGGGATTCCAGAGCACTAGACAGGTGGGGGAAAAAGGTTTACACCTCAGCCACATTAGCTATGAGAGCACTAAATTGTCACTTTCATATGCTTAAGTATCAACAATTTCTAATCTCTTAGTTAAAACAAAAGATAACCTCCCTCCCCCAACAATCTGAATTGAAAGTAGTACAGGATTTGTTGCACGCCACTTAGCAGGTGGGAAAACATACCTTACAATGTGGATTTGATTCTTTGGAGGCCTCCTGCAGAGCAGCTGTCACTGGATCGGTTATACGTAGGCATGCTTGGTTAAAGGAACAAAGTCTGCCTGATCATGTTAAAGCAAAACTACTAGATGCTCCCTTACAGCAGGATGTTCTTTTTGGAGTTAAAGCAGAAGAAGTTTTAAAGAAAATGGAAGATAAGGTGAAATCAATGCAGACAGTCAAAGATTTCCTACAAGTACAACCCCCTCGCTTCAGCAGAAACTGGCCAACAAAAAATTGGTCCTTTCCAGCCACTGACAGACCTCAGAGGGGTAAATACAGGCGCCCAAGGGGCAGAGGACAACCACAAGCCCAGTATAAACCTCGCAAATGGGGCACTACAACCCAGAAGGGAGGAGAAGACAGGTCTCAACCCACCAGAAGGCAAACTCAATGACTTGCACCTCAGCTGGCCAAGCAAAACTCTTTTGACAGCCCCCTTGGGGGGAAAACTAGCACTTTTTACAGACAACTGGCACATGGTCACAAAGGACAAATGGGTCCTAGACATAATTTTACGAGGATACAGATTCCACTTTCACACCTTGCCAATGAAAAGAGGAATGCCAAACCTGCCACAAAATCAATAGGCAGAGGCACAAAAACAAATTACAGCTCTCATGGCCATGAGAGCCATTCAACGGGTACCGACTCGAGAGCAAGGCCAAGGATTTTACTCAAGGCTCTTTCTAGTACCCAGAAAGGACAATGCTTGGAGACCAATTCTAGACCTTTCTATTCTAAACACTTACAAGTTCCCAAATTCAAGATGCTAACACTACAGCAGCTACTTCCCATGTTGGGCAAGGAAGCATGGCTGGTAACGTTGGACCTCAAGGAGGCATACCTGCATGTCCCTATCAGACAAAGTTGCAGAAGATACCTCCATTTCATTGCAGGTTCAACCCATTATCAATTCTCTGCACTGCCCTTTGGCTTATCTACTGCACCCAGAGTTTTCACAAAATGCCTGGCACCAATAATTGCATACTGCAGACAAAGAGGAATTCAAATATATTCATACCTGGACGACTGCCTCATCCAAGCAGAAAGCATCTTACATCATCTGGCTTTTGTGAAGCATCTACTAAATTGTCTGGGGTACACAGTAAACGAAAAGAAGTCAAAACTAGTACCCTCACAAAAAATGACATTCCTGGGTGCCAGCTTGGACACAACGGCCCAGAAGGCTTATCTTACACCAGACAAGCAACTACAACTGACTCAATATTTCAAGACAATTTCAACAAAGACCCAATTAACTGCAAGAAAAAATCTGCAGGCTTTGGGCTTCATGGCATCTTGCATTCTGATAATACCATTTGCAAAACTGCATATGAGGAAATTACAGTGGTACCTAAAAAGCATATGGTCTCAACACAGCCACAGCTTGGACACAATGATATCTCTCATTCCCTGCCTTCAACAGGAATTTCTATGGTGGTCACAGGCATGTCACCTCAACAAGGGTCAGCCTTTCACCTTGCCCCCAACCAGGCAGACTATCACAACAGATGCTTCAGACTATGCCTGGGGGGCACACATGGCAGGACAATGCATTCAAGGCCTATGGACTGCAGAACAAAGAAAACTGCACATAAATGAAAAAGAGATACTAGCTGTACAGAAAGCTCTGACAGCCTTCAAGGATCTACTACATCCAGGACAACTTGCAATAAAGACGGACAACACCACAGTAATGTGGTACATAAACAAACAAGGGAGCACACATTCCTACCCTCTTTGCAGGCAAGCAATGATCTTATGGAACACAGCTGTGGCCTACCAAGTCCAGTTACAAGCTCAATTCCTGCCAGGACAGAAAAACACATTGGCAGACGACCTAAGCAGAAACATCAAAGATACCCACGAGTGGCAACTAGACCCACAGATATTTACAATGATAACTCAGAAATGGGGCCTTCCAAATATAGACCTGTTTGCCAGTCCTCAAAATTACCAACTGACAAAATTTTGTACAAGGATATTCCACCATCAAGCTTGGAAAGTGGACACTCTCTCCTTCAGTTGGAAAAATCTGACAGCATATGCCTTTCCTCCATTACCTCTTCTCACAAAGGTTCTTTAGAAGGTCAAAAAGGAGAAACCACGACTGATCCTCATAGCCCCAGACTGGCCACGCCAGCACTGGTACCCGCTATTGAAGAATATGGCTCACAGCCCCTCATGGATATTGCCTCAAATACCCCATTTGCTCACGCAACAAAACAAACAGATTCTACACAGCCAGCTCAAAACCTTAAATCTGGCTGCATGGCAAATCTTTTAAACATCCAACCAGCCCCTCTTTCACAAGCAGTTCTGGATGTTATTCTGGAAGCCAGGAGGCCAAGCACCAGGAAGGCTTACTCGGACAAATGGAAAAGGTTTTGTGCCTGGAACCAAGCTAAAGGCCAAGACACAACTCAACCTCATATGCCTCACATTCTGCAGCATTTAACTGAGATGTTGCACAAAGGACTTTCCTTTTCCTCAATTAAAATCCATGCTTCAGCTATTTCAGCTCACTACAACACGAATCCACCTTTATTTTCAAATCCTCTTCTAAGGCAGTTCCTCAGAGGAGCAAAAAACATTAGACCACCTAGAAGAGCTCCTACACCAACATGGGACCTCAACTTTGTTTTGGAAAAACTAACGTTACCTCCCTTTGAACCAGCTTTCTCTGCAGACCTTCAGTTCCTATCTTGGAAGACTGCCCTGCTCCTGGCAATAACTTCTGCTAGGAGAGTCTCAGAATTACAGGCACTAATGGCAGTGGAACCTTTCCTCATTTTTCATCAAGACAGAGTTTCTCTACGAACTAATCCTTCCTTCATGCCTAAGGTGGTTTCCAGTGTAGCTTTAAATCAAACCATCCACCTACCCACTTTCTTCCCCAATCCACAGAACAAAGGTGAGAGACTCCTGCATTCCTTGGACATTCACAGGCAGCTTTGTTACTACTTGGATAAAACTAAGGCTTTCAGAAAAACTGACCAGCTCTTTGTATCCTATGCTACAGCTTATCAAGGGAGGGCTATATCCAAGCAAACCATTTCTAAATGGATAGGCCATTGCATACGGTTCTGTTATACCCATCATGGAAAACCAGTTCCTCCTACCATTAGATCCTACTTTACCAGGGCAACAGCTACCTCTACAGCCTTTCTCAGGGGGGTTCCTACCAAGGAAATTTTAGAAGCTGCAACTTGGAGTTCTGTACACACCTTCACCAAACACTGTCACTTACCTCTTTACTCTAAGTCCAGGGCGGGCTTCGCCACTGCAGTTCTGCAGGGCCTCATTGCCTCCACTAACCCTCTATGATACCTCCCCCCTACCTTAGCTTTGGGATTCAACCCAAGTTTGATGACTGCAGCAGGGTAACACGATGAACATAGTACAGTTTTGTACCTACCATAAATGTAGATGTTCGAGTGTTCACCCTGCTGCAGTCCAGGTTACCCTCCCTCCATCCCCTCTGATCTACTGGTTAAATCTCTGCTATGCCTTACTGATGTATTTGCTTATAGCTGAAGGGATTTTGTGTTTGTGCAGTGTTCACACCATTTGGTACTAATTCTGACGACCCTTTTGGGGGCACCTGACATCTGGGGCAAGAAAAACTGAAGAAAATGGCGTCGGTTGCAATATATGTTCCCCTGGCGCACTGACGTCAGGGATGAGGCGACAGCAACCGAAGTCGGACCAAGACTTTGGAAATCAGGCCGACTGCGGGACCGCCTAACGACAGGATAACCCAAGTGTGATGACTGCAGCAGGGTGAACACTCGAACATCTACATTTATGGTAGGTACAAAACTGTACTTTTTTCCCCATAGAACAAGGTGGTTCAGGATTGCCAGATTTGAAGGGATACCTTCAAGCTGCACTGCTTAGCTTCACATACATAACACAAGTAGAAGATTGTAAGTCAGAGTGGTAAGAAATTATGTTGAAATGGGGGAGTTCATAAAATAAGAGAGTAGGATATTTGATGCAGACCATTAAGGAGAATAAGAACTATACATAATATGTTTATAAAGTCGAAGAAAGTATGTTAAGAGCTAAGCCAGCATGAGAAAGGAGAAAGAAGATTTTACCAATAAGGATGACTGCAACTGGGGATATAAACGTTAGTCGAGGGGATAGAAATTATAGGAGACGGCCAAGGAGCCAATATTTGGTGCAAATAACTAGGGAAGGGTAAGCTAATAAGACTGGCAATAAGGTCAGGGAGAAGTTTGGACTGCAAGTTGAAGACTGCCTTCCCCACCATGGTTGATAAAACTATAAGCAAAGGGAAGGTGATAGGGGGGTTTTTATGAAACACCAGCTGTTGTTGAATTTTTAATTGAGTGTAGAGCAGATTTTTTTTTTTTTGTTAAAAACGGGTAATTAGTAGGGCATTTAAAATAATGCACGATTACTCTAAGAATCAGTCAGAAGATTTTAGAGAAGATACGGACATGTTAATGGAAAGGTAATATACAAAGAAAAGCAGCAGGAGATACTTATATGGCTAATCCAGTTATTGTACCTTGGGGTATAATATGTAAATTCTGTCTGATTTCATAGCACTGAATTGGTAAATTACAGACAAAATATCCTCATATATTTCTTCAGATGTACTTTGTTATATTTTCCCTTCTAGAGCTCCCTGATGCAACCTTATTCTAGCAAATCAAATTCCAGATGTTCTTCGTGTTTCACTGTTGCAGTTATTACATTAGGGATATCTGCTTGCAGTAGCCCTCAGTTGGCCTGATTAACAAAGTCTTGGGTCCTGTGTTGGATGCTGTCCCTTCTTCCATCACGCCAGGTCGCCCGGGGTATAAAACATTCAGCCGATGCCATTACATCAGTCTTTCTTGTCGTGCAGTGCCTGAAGCAGAAACAGTTTGCAAGTGCAGGTCGGCCGACTCCTGAAATTTTCGTTTTCAAGTTTCAGAACCAAAGTCTTCCAACTAAAGCCAAGTACCCTGTTGGGGAAACCTTTTCTTGCTCCTTACTGATGTCAGTAAAAGTTAATAATTGCATTACATGTGGAAAGCAAATACCTCACAAAGATTTTCATTCGTACTGTACTTCTTGCCCGGGCCCTGACCACGATGTACCTTGCTGTCGGTTTTGTGCTTTATGTAATCAGCGCACTATCCGTTGCCTGTATATTTTCGCCTCTAATTATTTTGGTTCTTGGTTTAATTATCCAGAAGTGTCGTCTGTTAGCCGTCCGACTACTGGGATTCCAGGAAAACGCAAATATAAAGACAGAGACAGGCCGCCTAGGTCCAAAGTTGCTGACGACGCTTCTCCTAAGCCAGTCACCAGTTCGCCAGTACTCAGTGAGGCACTTTCGCAGCCCCTGATACCCGCTACTTCTGATTCACAGGCCTCTACTGAGACCCATTCGGAGTCCGGTATGCCGCAAGATGCTTCAACTGTGGAATCTGCGGATGTCTCTACCTTTGATGGGTCCAGAGCCGCTGTGCAAGCACCGGCTTCTGAGGGTGTATTCAGGTCTATGGACTTGCATATTAAACAGATGCCTCCTTTTTCATTTAGGCGTAAATCTCGAACCATGATTAAGAAACCAACGTCCAGGCCGCATGCTCAGGCCTCTATTCCTAAAAAACAAATAAGAATGGCTTGAAGGTCTTATAACTTTAATCAGGGGGAGCCAACCTCTCCCTTCTAAGAGACCTAGGACTGAAGTTGTTTATGAATCTTCTGACCAGGGTTCTGATTTTTCTGATGATCTGGATTTGCCCTTATCTACTTATGAAGATTCTGATGCAGAGGACTCTATTCCCTCTGCTTCCCCTCCAGAGGATTTTTCTTTTGGTGAATCCTTACATAATCTAAGGGAGCATTTCCACTGGGAAAGCCAGGATTTTTCTCATTCAAAAAAGAGGCTTAGGGATTTCTTACCCCTGCCTCAGCATAGGCCTTTAGCTATACCTCCTGTACTAGACATTGTTGATGCCTTTTCGGAATCTAGTTTGGCCCCTGATTCTTTGCCTCCTGCTCCCAGAAAACCTGACAGATATTACAGGGTTCCTTATTCACACAAGTTTCTTTTTAAAAATCCAGAGATTATTTCACAGGGACCAAAGGGCATTAAGGCTTCTACTGCTAAAAATCCTACCCCTTCTGATAGAGACTCCAAAGCGCTGGATAGATGGGGTAAGAAGGTTTACACTTCTGCAACTTTGACCATTAGGGCTTTAAACTGCCAGTTTCAAATGTTAAAGTATCAACAACATGTTATTGGGTTGCTTAAACAGAAAATGATGTTGATTCCTGACTGTGCTTAAAATAAAGACTTACAGGATTTAATACATTCTGCTGAACAGGTTGGTAAACATACTTTGCAATGTGGATTTGATTCATTAGAGGCCTCTTGCAGGGCTGTTGTTACTGGGTCTGTGCTCAGAAGGCATGCTTGGCTTAAGGAGCAGTCTTTGCCTGATCATGTTAAAGCTAAACTGTTAGATCCCCCCATAAATCAGGACCGCCTGTTTGGCAACAAAGCTGAGGAAGTTCTTAAAAAGATGAAAGATAAAGCTAAATCTATGCAAACTGTTAAAAGATTTCTTGCAAGTTCAGCCTTCTAGATTTAGTAGGCGTTGGCCCTCTAAGGATTGGTACTTTCCAGCCCCTTCCAAGTCTTCTCAAGCCAAACCCAGACACAGCAGAAACCCCAGATTTCAGTCCCAGGGGACACACAAGACTAAGCAGTGTGGGATTTCCGCACCCAAATCTGGGAGTAGTAAGACTCTCCCCTATGGAAAACTGTCTCGATGACTTGTTTTTAAAACTTCCAAGCACTTCCCAACTGAATGCTCCTTTAGGTGGAAAGATTGGTCTGCAGGCCAAAAACTGCGAACTCTTTACCCATGACAAATGGGTTTAAAATATAGTGTCCCAATGATACAGATTTCACATCCACACGTTACTAACACCAAGCAGGTGGCCCAATCTACCCCAAAATCAGTGGGCAGAGGCCCAAAATCAAGTTCTTTCTCTCTTAAGCACGGGGGCTATTCACTTGGTACCAGAAGAGGAAAAGGGACAAGGTTTCTATTCAAGACCTTTCCTGGTACCCAGAAAAGGCAATACATGGCGTCCTATCCTGGATTTTTGTACTCTAAATACCTTTCTGGTGATTCCAAAATTCAAAATGCTGACTCTTCACGAGCTGCTTCCTATGCTAGGCAAAGATGCGTGGTTGGCAACACTAGACTTAAAGGAAGCATACCTGCACATCCTTATCAGGGAGTCTTGCAGAAGATACCTATGCTTCAAAGCAGGCTACATGCACTATCAGTTCTCTGCACTGCCATTTGGCTTATCTACTGCGCCCAGGGTATTCACAAAGTGCCTAGCTCCAATCATTGCATTTTGCACGCAAAGAAATATTAAAATATACCCATACCTGGACAATTGTCTAATTCAGGCAGAAAGCCAGGGCATACTTTTGAATCATCTGGCCTTTGTTCAAAGGGTGCTGACTTGTCTGGGGTACACCATAAAAGAAAATAAATCACATCTGGTACCCTGTCAACAAATTATATTCCTGGCAGCAAGCTTGAATACAACTTCCCAGATGTCTTTCCTCACACCAGAAAAACTGATTCATTTGACAACCTACTTCAAACAAGTGGCCACAAAAACCCAGCTATCTGCAAGGCAAATACTGCAAGCCTTGGGTTTCATGGCCTCCTGCATTCTTCTAATTCCATATGAGGAAACTGCTGTGGTATCTCAAAAGCTTATGGTGTCAACATTCACAGGATCCTAGAAGCAATGATTCCTGTCATACCTTGCCTGCGCCTAGAGTTCCTTTGGTGGGCAGAGGCCTGCCACCAAAACCCAGCTATCTGCAAGGAAAATACTGCAAGCCCTAGGGTTCATGGCCTCTTGCATTCTGTTAATTCCATATGCAAGACTGCATATGAGGAAACTTCAGTGGTATGTAAACAGTCTATGGTGTCAACATTCTCAGGACCTGGAAACAATTATTCCTATCATTCCTTGTCTAAGGGCAGAGTTCCTTTGGTGGGCAGAGGTCTGCAACCACAACAGGGGACTCTCTTTCACACTACCCCCTGCCACCCAAACCTTAACAACAGACACATCAGACTATGCATGGGGGGCCCACTTGGCAGGGAAGTCCATTCAAGGCAAATGGAACCCAAGTCAAATGCACCTGCACATAAATCAAAAGGAAATGTTAGCTGTACAGAATGCCCTGAGAGCCTTCAAGGACTGCATTCTTCCAGGACAACTAATAGTAAAGACGGACAACACCACTGTCATGTGGTACATAAGCAGGGGGATACACATTCTTACCCCCTCTGCAGACTAGCCATGGCACTGTGGAACACAGCCTTGAGCTACCAAGTGAATCTACAAGCTCAATTCCTGCCAGGAAAACTAAATACACTGGCAGACGTACTAAGCAGAAACCTCATGGACCCACACGAGTGGAAACTGGAAACATGGATTTTCAACATGTTGACAAGCAAGTGGGGAAACCCAGATATAGACCTGTTTACCTCCCCCCAGAACCATCAATTGGACAAATTTTGCACAAGGATTCCCCACAAGCTAGCTTGGAATGTGGATGCTCTGTCCTTCAGCTGGAAAAACCTGTCCGTTTATGCCTTTCCTCCTGTGCCTCTGCTCTCCAAGGTACTACTAAAGATCAAGCAGGAAAAGCCAAGGACAATTTTAATTGCACCAGACTGGCCACACCAACACTGGTGTACCCCCCTCTTGCGCAGTGTGCCACGCTTTTGACCCCATGGCACCTGCCTCAGACTTCCCTCCCTGTTGTCTCAGCAGGAGAACCAGATTCTGCACCCTCAGCTGCAAAGCCTGAACCTAGCAGCCTGGCTAATTACCTAATCTCTCCTTTACCATCCCTCAGTAAATCAGTGATGGATATCATTTTAGAGGCAAGGAGACCTAGTACTAGAAAATCTTATGCTGCAAAATGGAAAAGATTTTGTGCCTGGAATCCATTTCAAAGGCTGAGTGCAGCAGTGCCCAATTTACCTCAGATTCTACAATACTTGACTGAGAGGTTTAATAAGGGCTTGTCCTTTTCCTCCATCAAAATTCATGCCTCAGCCATTTCAGCTCATTACAGCATAGAGCCTCCCCTCTTCTCTCACCCACTGCTCAAGCAGTTCCTCAGAGTGGCCAGAAATTTAAGACCACCCAGGAGAGCTCCAGCTCCAGCTTGGGACCTTAACTTTGTCTTAGAGAAACTCACTCTTCCTGCTTTCGAGACAGCTGCCACTGCAGATTTAAAATTCCTTTCCTGGAAAACAGCTTTCCTTTTAGCAGTCACTTCTGCAAGAAGGGTATCTGAATTACAGGCCCTTATTGCAGTGGAGCCTTTCATCATCTTTCATGCGGACAGGGTGTCCCTCAGAACCAGTCCCTCCTTCATGCCCAAGGTGGTATCCAGTGTGGCTCTTAATCAGTCCATTCATTTGCTTACCTTCTTTCCTAACCCACAGAACAAAGGGGAATGGATACTCCACTCCTTAGATTTACACAGACAACTTAGATTTTACTTGGACAGGGCTAAACCTCTAAGGAAATCTGTACAACTGCTGGTGGCATTTGCTGCAGGGACAGAGGGGAAAGCTATTTCAAAGCAAACCATTTCAAAATGGAGAGGCCACTGCGTTCATTTCTGCTATAAGCACCATGGAAAATCTATCCCACAGGGCATCAGACCCCGTTCAACCAGGGCTGCATCTACCTCCACAGCCTTTCTCAGGGGCGTTCCTACCAGGGACATCCTAGAAGCTGCTACCTGGAGTTCTGTACATACTTTCACCAAGCATCATCATTTGCCAATTTTCTCTAAATCCAGAGCTGGCTTTGCCACTGCAGTCTTGCAGGGTCTTGTAGCTGGTCCTAATTCTATTTAAATTCCTCCTCCCAGCCGTTGCTTTGGGAATCTACCCAAATGGTAATGACTGCAACAGTGAAACACAAAGAACATAGTACAGTTGTGTGCACTTACCATAAATGTAGATGTTCGAGTGTATTAACTGTTGCAGTCCTGGTTACCCTCCCTCCTTCCTTTGGCTATACCTCTACACTCCCTTACTATGCTCAAAAAGCTTTTTGATGTATTTGCTTTTTTGTTGGAGTTATATCCTTGTAATTATAGATTTAATTGCTTCCCATTAGGGGGGCACCTGACATCTGGGGCAAGAAAAACTGATGTAATGGCGTCAGCTGCATGTTTTATACCCCTGACGACCTGAAGTCATGGAAGAAGGGACAGCATTCGATGCAGGACCCAAGACTTTGTTAATCAGGCCGACTGAGGGCTACTGCAAACAGATAACCCTAATGTAATGACTGCAACAGTGAATACACTCAAACATCTACATTTATGGTAAGTGTACACAACTGTACTTTCTTACCCATAAATGATATTTCCTGTTCACAGCTGATCATTTTTCCCCAATTTGTTTAACTCCATGAGAGCAGTTTTTGGTGGAATATAAATGCATGCCAGTGTGTAATGCTCTTCCCGTACCAGTAGCCCCTTACTACTGCATATCTGCCACAGTTATCTTTTTCCCCTTCATCTAACACCATTGGAGCCCTTTTAGCAGTCAGTATTACTTCCATTTTCCTTTTTCCTTGATACTGTGCTGAGCATCCCTCCTGAAATCCTTTTTGTCAAATTCGCATACTTATTTGTATCCAAATAGGTCTCCTGTCACCTTGCATTTTGCACCTTAAAATTCTTGATGTCAATCGATACTCTGCTTTGTCAGTACCTACAAGTCCATTCACTTTCCAAGACCTTATGGACAGAGTAGTCATGATAAAAAGGTGTTTCTTCAACCTTTTGTACACAGTGGTCTTTTGAATGCATTTTTCCAGCTCTTGGCTTACATGCACTATACTAATGTTTAGCTGGCTGATCTTTTAAGCAGTTGCTTCATCTTTCCATTTGAGCCACATTTTTCAAGAATTTTAGCTTCAATGAAATCACTCAAACAGAAAACCAAGTACATGTTCAGAAACCTCCATCCTTTTTTAACTTAGAACAACCACCCAAAACTGTGTACCTTTTAAACAAATGAAGTTTTCACCTCCAGTTGCCCCAAATTGAAAGCTACACCCAAGGGCCACTATCTTTATCAAAAATTAAGGTTACCCATACTGAAGCACATGTGACAGCCTGTGTTCTGACTTTGACTGATTGCTGTTTTTTTTTTGTCTCCACTACTCTCCCAGATGTGAAAAACAACTTGTATGCTTTCAGTAAACATTAACTTTTAGCCCTAAGAAACAAGTGCACTGTCTGCCTTTACATAAATAAACTAAATTGTGCATTGTTCTGTTAAATTTATTAAAGTATTAAGACTGATGGGGAGACTAATCACATCCCACAGTTTCAAACATTTTATTCTTAACTGAGCTGATTACCACTGTAACTCGAAATGTTAGATTTATCTTTGCCAAGAATGCTCAGGAGACTCAGGACTAATTGCTTTCTCTTGAAAACAATGAGAAAAAAAAGTTTAACAACTTTGTAGATGCATGAAAAAGCTTTTTGAAATTGACTCTGAACACAGTGTACAGACTTCCCCAGGCCATCTGTCTGCACCTGTGTACTTCTTGCCTCCCACTGAAAGCATTTGCTAATAAGGAAGAAAAGGCATGCTAATAAGTTTGCATGTACATGATACTTAACTATTTTCCGTGTTTTTCATCAGTTCGTCATGGTTTTCAGTCATAACTTGATAAAAAGTATCTAAATCAAATACATTAATCTAGACATCCACCCATGTTAAAAAAAAAAAATGGGAAATCAAATCTTAATTCTACATATATCAGTGCAATTTTACATCCGACCCTGCAGCCCAAGATTACAGCATCATATTAACCTTAAGTTGCCTCCAACCAGCCTGTCTTGTCTTATCTTGCTACAGTATAAACCTTTATATTTTAACCACTAAAAAAGTGCTTGCGTGTATTAACATGAATATACACAATAGTCACTAATAAAACTCTCCTACCTCACATTTCAAATATCTCTAACTGCATGGTATACAAAACTGCTTTACAATATAACATACAATTTTTTACATCATGTAAGTTTTATATAAATATTAGAGCAAAACTGTTTGCTACATTTGCTTCTTCATTTCCTTCAGTGTCCTTCTAAGCAGTGACATAACGTGGGGTATATGCTTTGCAATTTACACATAAGTTTACAACATCAACAAAATTCCAGTCTTTCTCAACCTGTGTTTCTTGCAAGACCATATTTCACTTGTCTGTTCCTTACATCCAATGAGAATGATGCTTTTTAGTCTCCCAGTCTGTGCATGCAAGAACATGCTTTCTGTTAAGTACGCTAACTTACAGAACTCTTAATGAAAGATATTGCACACCATTAAAAACTATCCTATTACAAAGACATCAGCTATACACGTTACGGAGAACTGACTAAATACTATTGAGCAGACCTCCCTGTGAGCATGCCAGTATAGGAAGAGACTTTGTCCAGCTATCTCCAACATTCTGGAATGATGGACCACAGGAGATCAGACTAATACATGGTACAGTACCCTTTAAAAACAGATCAAAATCTTATCTAATCCAGCTCAGCAAATGCCAGTGCTTCTGGGTACAGGCTAATTTAACCCAACAACTGACTCTTATCTCTGGCCTGTTAATCAGTTACCAGTCATACATCCCTCGCTTATGACTCCTAAAGGTAACATAATTCATTTTTGGTTCTGAAACTTATTCCTTATAGTAGATGAACCACCTCTCGATACACAAAAATATAGTAGACCACAAACTCCAAGCCAGTCTTGGTGCAATTCAGTAGTGTTTTGATAAAACAAGTCCACAACACGTATTTCTCTAGCGCCTCGGCTGAATTCGTCTTTATCAGAGTATACAATCATGAACTTACATCCTCCCATTTTATATTAATTTTACTACCCAACTACGTAATTAAACAATTAAAAAAATGAATCAATTAATCACTAAAACATTCATTACTGCTTCACAGCACACTTTTCCACATACATTCCTGATTTAAACCCTGTCGGATCATTGTTTTAAACTTTAAAATCATTGTAGTTTCCTTTTTTCTTAATAAACATTTAACTTGCTGTTCATTCATATATAAATTCATCTCTACCCCATCTAGCACTGTGGCTTGCAATCCCAACAGGTTACCATTATGACACTTGCTGAAATGCACTGCTATAGGGCTTGTTTGTTTGTTATTTTTTATGTCTCTAATGTGCTCTTTTAACCTGCAAGAGAATTGTCTTTTAGTTTCTCCTACATAAAATGCATCACATGAGCATTTTAACCCATATATAACCCTTTCTGTACTGCAGTTAAATGTTTCATTGGTTTGAAATACTATTCCATTTATACTTCCAAATTCCTTAACCATATATTTACACACACTGCATTTTCTACATATCAAAGTTCCCTGCTTATCTATTTGTTTATTAATTGTTGTTATTGGCATTTTAAACTTAGTGTGTACTAAAAAAATCTTTTAAGCTTCTCCCCCTTCTGAAGGAGAAGCACACTTTGCACTGTAAAAAAAAATCTACCTCCCTTCTAACCACCTTCCAAAAGTATTTAACTTGTTCCGTAACCTTTTCAGAAAGCACAGAATAAGTCGAAGTGAAATATATACATTCTTTTTCATCATTACTTACTCCATAACTATTTCAATTCCCTTTATTTTTTAAAACCTTATCCAAGCTTTTTTTTTTCACATCTACCTCTTTATAACCTCTTCTACAGAATTTTCTATAACTTTCATTTAATTCCACTGTTGTTTCAATCGGATCACTACACAACCTTTTCACTCTTAAAATTTCACTGTAGGGAATGGATTTTATAGTATGAGGGGGATAAAAACTTTCTCCATGTAAAATAAAACTAGTTTCTTTAAATTTTCTATGTATACTAGTATTAATATATGTACCCTCTCTTCATTTTAAAATAACATCCAAATAATTCACATCCTTTCCCATTTGCAAACCGTCAAATTTCACTCCATCTTCATTTTCATGTAGTTCATCTATAAACATTTTAACTTGATCTTGCCCTCCTTTACAAATGAATATTAAATCGTCGATAAATCAAAAATATTTTTGTACATACTTAATAAAAAATGTTTTTGTAAAATGTATCGACTTTCAAAATAACCCATAAAAATGTTTGCATAACTTGGAGCAAATGCTGCCCCCATTGCTGTTCCTTGCAATTGCTTATATAAGCCTCCATTGAATTCAAATATATTATTATTAAGGCATACCAAAATCAAATCTGTAACATAGTCCACTACTGGAGTTTCCACCAAGTAATATTTTATAGCCTTGATTCCGTCTTGATGTTTAATATTGGTATATAAACTTACTAAATCTATTACAAGGAAATACATGTCCTCTTCCCAAATCATATTTTTGATCTTATCCAGCAATCAAACACATCCCTGATATAAAAGGGCAATTTTTTCACTGTAGGTAATAGGAGTTCATGAAGAAAGTAAGCTAAATTATAAGAAAAATAACCACATGCTGAGACTTTAGGATGTCCCGGTGGGTTAAACAGATCGTTATGGATTTTTGGAACACAGTAAAATTGGGCCATGCTATGATTCTTAAATTTAAATTTCTGCTGTACATCCTTTTGTGTAAAATAATGAAGCCTGTGTCCCTTATTTATTAAATCACTATATTCCTTTTCTTTATTCTTCTATTCCTACTTTCTCATAAATCTGTTCATTATTCAAGTGCATATAGCACATTGTTAAATATTGTATATAATTTAAGACGACCAATTTGCCACCTTTATCTGCTGGTTTGAATATTAGTTCCCTATTGTGGCTTAGTCCTTTAAGGCATTCCCATTCTTTTTTACTCATATTTCACATTCTTTTAATCCTTTAAATATGAATAAAATTCTTTTTCAATATTATGAGTAATTGATATGCCAAATGTTTAATACTTTCATTTCTTTGTGGGGGCATAAAGTCACTTTTCACTTTGACACCCTCTGTATTTAATTTACAATAAGCTGTCACAGATTCATTTGAGTGGCAAGAATAAAAACTTTCATCACTACTTGCAGATTCTTCACTTAAAAAATTTCATGCAATGTGCTTTCAGTTTCATTTACCCTATAATAATCCATTAAATTCAATTAAAACACTACTGAATTGCACCGTGACTGGCTTGGAGTTTGTGCTCTACTATATTATTCCTTATAGTACTTCACAAATACCTTGCCCTTAAATTCAGTGCCCCACTTTTATCAGATAAGCATATTCATAGAAGCAGCAAAAATCTGGATCAGTGCAAATTATTCTGGGGTAATACAATAGGTTAAAACTCTTGTAATGATCTACAAAGAATAGCTCTTGACTGAAGAAATTTAGTGATTATGAGATCCTGTTGCTGTTAAGTATTAGAATTTATTTTGTGATGTGGAGTTATCCTGCAATCTACAATTGTCCTGCATAAATAAACACTGAGCCATGTGCACATATTGGTACTCTGCATGTATCAAATTGAAGATATTGTTGCACTAACTTATTTCCATTTTTGTGTTTGTTGTGAATTATAAGTTCTTAAGTCTGTTGTATTGCTTTGCAATGTATATTATTATGTTATGTTGTTTATATGCCTGAGTGGCAGTTGAAAAGGGTCCTTGGACCAGCCCCACTCACCTGGTTAACAAACAAAAATGAAGTTCCATTTTTACAAAACATACACTTTGCAGTTTACGTGTTAATTAAAATTAAACTTTGATGATATTAATTATGTA